>NC_048897.1:9515464-9748585 GCF_011077185.1 Oxyura jamaicensis | reverse complement strand
GGGGGGGGGGGGGGGACGGGCGGCTGGCTGGGGGCTCACGGCACCCCTGGGTCCCCCTTTTACAGGGTCCCCCCCTTCCCCTCCCCATCCCCGCTGTGCAGGGAGGGGGCTTGGCTCAGGATGGGGGTGCAAGCCCCCCCTGAACCCCACTGGGATGATGGTGGGGGGGTGAGCAGGAGCAGCCCCCAGCCCTGTTGCACCCACCCAAAAGCAATTAGTGCCCTCAGAAGTAATTACTGCGCCAGCCAGTGCCGTGCTGTAGTATTTGCAACCCCACCCCTCAAGCAACAACAACAACAACAAAACAAATCCAGGCTGAAAGCTGCACTTGTAAAAGCTGGACCCCCGGGGGCTGCAGGCCTGGAGGCGATGAGGGCTGGTGGGGGGGGGCTGGGCAGGATCCGGCCCCGCTGTGCTGGGTCGGGGGGCCACAGGGTGCCCGGTGCCGGCCTGGCCTTGGCAACTGCTGGCCCCGGTTTCGGTGCCCCGGCTGTGGTTTCCGTATCCGGCACGGCTGCCTGCTGCTCTCGCTCCCACAGGCTGCTCCAGCCCCAAGAAGCCGAGGCAAGGGAGGGCAGCACCCCAAAATGGAGTCACACAGCACTGAGGGCAGAGCGGGGCCGGCCCCTGGACGCCCCAAAACGCCCGGGTCTGGCTGGGAATCGGCTGCGCCCTCCGCCACCGGGGCTTTCCGGGTGCACCGGCAGCTCGGCACAGGCATGCAGGGCTTGACCTTGGGGCTGGAAACTCCCGTGCTCGAGTTTGTTTGCTCGATATTTATTGCAAGGCTTCTTCTTTCAGGCTGCCTCAGTTTGCACGCTAAGGGCGTGAGGGGAGAAATGGAGCTCCCGGGGCAAAGACTCCCCACGCAGCCAGATAGTGCGGCCACATCACCACAAAGCCTCCTGCCATCGCTGCCACCTCGCTTGATGGAAATACCAGGGTTTAACACAAAAAAAAGAGGGAAAAAAATAAATCAGGCCTGATGCCACGCATCCCCTCGGGGACATTTCTGATGGCACCCCGTGAGGGTGCCCACCTGCAGGTGCTGCGGCCCCGCAAGCCCCTGGGAGGGGGACAGAGACTGGGGGCAAATTCCCTGAGCTGGAAAGGGGAAGCAGCGCCCGGCCAGGCTGCAGCTGGTTTCCAGTAAGTGCCGGGGGCCTGTCACGGAAAACAGCCCTCCCTGCACCTCCGGGACTGGGGAGGCCACAAACGAGAGGGTAAAATAGGGAATGGCAGCGGCTTAGGGCAGGCAGCACTAAGGCTGAGCACTCGCTTCTCCCTGAGCCTGGCCGAGCTCTGCGGGGAGCATTTAAAACCAAAAAGCCCCCAGGGGCAGACAGGCAAAGGCCTTACCCCAGGCCTCAGGTGCTGACATCTTGGGGCCCAAGCACCTGCTCTGGGCCTCTTTCTCCTTACGCTTCTTGCTTGTGAGGAATTTTCCTCTTCCTTTCCAGGAACTTCCCCCTGTTGCTTACGAGGAAGTGCTGAACAGTTGCCAGGAAATTTCCCTTTGCTCCCCAATAATTTCTCCTCCTTCCTTGCCAGGATTTCCCCCTGTTGCATTGGACAAAGTTCCTCCGCTGTCCCTCTCTGTTGCATTGCAGGAAATTTCCCCATTACTTCCCGGGGACTCCTTCCTTGTCTTCCAGGAATGTTCCCTGTGTCTTTGCAGGATATTTACCTCCCATTGCTTTCTGGGAAGCTCCTCCCTTGCTTCCTAGCCTATTTTGCTCCAGGAAATTTCCCCTTCACGCTCAAAAAATGTCACTTTCTAAGCATTTTCCCCCTTCACTTTCCAAGAATTTTATCAGTTTTCCAAAAGGTTTTTGGTCACCTTTTATTATTATTATTATTATTTTCAGAAAGACATTTTTTAAATTTAATTTAATTTTTTTAATAAATGTCATCATTGCTTCCTAGGACTTTTTCCTCTTGGCTTCCCGGGAGATACCCCATATGGTTTTCTATATCCTCCAGGAGTTCCCAATGTGTTTTCAGGGAAATGCCACTGTTAGCTCCCCCATTACTTTCTAGCAACACCACCTATTGCTTTCTACAAAATTCCTGACGATTCCCATGAAATTTGCCCCTTTGTTTTGGCGAATTCCCCCCCTAGAGCTTCCTAGGACATTCCTGCCTCATCTTGCAGGAAATTTCCCTATCACCCTCCAGCATATTTTACTGTAGCTTTCAAGGATTTCTCTCTCGTTTTCCCAGAATTTTCCCTTTTGCTTTGTAGGATTTTCTTCCCATTGCCTTAGGACCTTTCCTCCTCGCTTTCCAGGAAGCTTCACTTCTTAGCACATTTCCCCCCTTTCCTCCAAGGCAGTTTTTCCTTGCCCAGATCAGGCAGTAAGCACCAAAAAGATCCAGATCCAGCGCCAGGGCAGGGACAAGGTGACACAGGACAAGGTACGACCGTAAGGGGTCTGTGGCCAAGGGGAAATCCACGCTGGAGCAATGGGGTTAGCATGCTCCAGGTGCCACCCCTGCTGTCCTGCACCAGCCATCGTCCCCTGCCCTGGGGACAAGTGTCACCTGCAGCAAGGGGAGCAGAGTCCTGGCCAGGATGGGCAGAAGTATGTTGTTCTAAGGGCGTTTGTTTGCTTTTATTTCTTAATAATGGAAAAACAAACAAACAAAAAAAACATTTAGAGGTTTGTATTAATAGGTGATTGACTGGAATTCCCCCAATGTAACCTGTATTTGGCTTTTGGTGACAGGTGACAGCCTGCAGGGTCACAGCCACTGCCACCTCCTGAGCGCCTCAGGTGCCCCCCAGTCCTCACCCCTCTGAAATGCTGGATGGGGAAAGCAGGGAGGAAAACTGCTCCGAGCTCCCCTGAACTTACACCTGGATTTGGAAAACCATAAACGTCGGCCTCTCAGCAAGTGGGATTTGGGGTAGTTTGCTGCTTTCTGGTGTGCATCCCTCCTCTCTTCCCTATTTTTGCAAAGCTTGCGCTCCTCCAAAGGAGTGCTCAGAAGCTCAGGCTGGCTTCTTTTGATTTCCCTGTGAGGCACGAGAGGAGCTGGAGGTTTCAGGAGGAGGGAGCGGTTTTACTAAGAGGTTTTTAAAAGCATCTAGAAGAAGGGGAACTTTCCCTCGACTTCAGCCCTGCACCTGCACCAACTTTTCCCCCCAGCTGCCAACGCTCAGACAGCACAAGGGGGTCCCCGGGCCACCAGCTTCAAGGGACAATCCCCATGCAGAAGGGCAAGCAGAAACCCCACTGCTTAAGATGCAGGGCTTCTCTGAGGGACCCTCTTTGTAAATCACAAAGCAGCAAGGAAAAAAAAGAAAAAGAAAAAGAAAACCACAAATCTTTCTCTTTTAATCCACCCAGAGGAAATCCAGAGCAAGAGCAGCATCACGGCACTACACACACCACAGACATCTATCAGACTCAGAGATCATCTCTGCTCAGATTCCTTCCCAGATACAAGGAAAAGTCATAAAAAAGGAAAATTCACAGAAGCAAAGTGACAAGTAACAAATCAGCCACAGAACAACTTTTTTTCTAAGAGAAAGGGGACACATCTAGGAAGAAGGCCCTCAACGTACAGGTTCTGAAAAAAAGACTAACCCAAGGACGCTGAAACAGAGGTGGTTTTCTTTCAAACATTAAAAACATGGATTTTTTTGTTAAATTAATTTAAATATACATCTGAAACACAAACACCAAGCAAGCGCCTGGAAAAAAAAAAAGTGAAAAGAAGGAATGAAAAGTGGATTTGACTGGTTTAATTTAAACATCGAGGTCGGGTGGATTGCACCGAATGGAATAAATAATGGAGAAGATCACGCTGGGTTTGACAATCCTGCACTTAAGATAATTTAAGCTAGAATTAATAACAGCCCAAGAGAGTACTTAGCAAGGAAGTCCTCTGACAAGTGATTTTAGCTGGGCAGTATCCCTTTGACAGCGTGGGTTCTTAAGTGTGGATAAGCCCCCTGCTACCCCAGAAGTGAGCAGGATGATGAGATTTTGTGGTCCGCAGGCCTCGATCCTGTAATCACGGAGGTACAAACAGCTCCTCGAAGCAAAACTAGACCTTGTGTTTTCACCTGGCAAGGTACAAACAAGTACGCAGCCCTTACAGTGTGGCTCCTGGAGCTTGGGCCCTATGGAAACAGAATAGGTTCCTCCTTCTCTGCACCTGGGGCCAGGCCAGAAAATGTGCACAGCTAACCGTGCACCCGCTGTGGCCACCACTTGATGCCTTGGGGCGGGGAGGCTGAAGGAATGTAAGTGGTTTCTTTTTGCTTGGTTGGTTTTCCCTCCCCACAACCCCTGCTTATATATATATTAAAAAAAAGAAAAAAAAATGAAAAAAAAAGTTGATCCCAAGTTCCTCTCCCTTCCCTGCCTGCAGCCAAGCAGTGAAGCACCTTCAGACACCCATATGATCCCACGGACATGTTCCCTGCAGAGCAGCCATCTCAGCTCTGCGTCTCGCTGATGTGCCTGTGACACCTAGTTGGGAGGGAAGTCCCTTTGCTTTAAAACACAAATAATTACAAAACACTAGCAACGAGCCCCTTTCCCTTCCTCCGATCTCCAAAAGATTCACCCAAGTCTAACTCAGTTTTGAGCAAGGGAGAGGGAAGGGGCGGAGGTTTCCAGGCCAAGGAAGTTGCCAGCTCCGGCATCCCCTCCTGCTGCACCTCCAGCAGCGCTGGGCCCCCTGTGCAAAGCACCTGCCCCCCAGCTGGGGCCCAGCACAGCCAAGGAGGGGCTGAGGGGACACAGGACACCGCTGTCCCTCCAGCTCCTCCTCAGCCAGCTGCAACCTCCAGGAAGGAAGAGGGAGCTGAGGTGGATGAAGGCTCAGGTTATTATTTTCCCATCCCTCTTCCCTCCAAGTGCTGGGAGGAGACTTAGGGGTCTGCAAGCCTAGTCTGTGCTTACCAGTGCCCTTAAGAATGACAATTAAAAACAAACAACAACAAAAAAAAAAAAGAAAAAAAAAAAGAACAATAATTAGATATTGTCCATGGAAGGAGCAGGAGGGGGCAGGTTCCAGGTGAAGACAGAAAAGGGACTCTCTCCCTCCCCATGTTTGCTCGTCTGGAGACCACCTCTGCTCAGCGCTCCCGCGCGAACTCTTTGTGCTGTTGCTCTGACACCAATCGACATGGACGATGGACACGGGGATGAATTCGGCTCGGCAGAGGATGGGCAGGCACACGCAGCCATGCCGGGGCTAGGCCCGGTGCTTCGGGAGCATGTCCAGGAGGAACTCGGCGATGCCGATGAAGTAGACGACTTGTGCGATGCCGAAGAGAGGGGCGATGACCAGGGCTCGGCAGTACGCCCCTTTCAGGAAGGCCATGGGTCCTTCCTTCTGCCAGATCTTCCTGGGGAGAGACAGCACAGCTAAGTGTCCATCCCGTCCCTCCACACACTAGCACAGCCTCTGGCTTTCTGCCTCCCCCCGGTACTAAACCCAAGCCTCCACACATCAGCTACCACTCCCCACGTGGCCTTGCAGGAATGGGCCCCATTCGCCCCTCCGGCCAGGAGCAAAGGTGCCTGCCCAGCTCTGGATATAAAACTAAGAAAACCCACAGATGCAGCCAGGGTTTGGAGCACTCCCGAGAGGGATACGAGACTGAATGCTGTCGGATTTTCAAACAGGGCCGTGGGCGACACAGCCACCCCAGTGCCTCCCTGTGCAAAATTAAAAGCTCGTGGTTGTGACGGTTGGGGTTCTGACAGAAGAGGGCCCTTTGCTATGTTTATATTGCTTAAAATCAGAGCAAGTTCCCTTTTATATACCTATTTATATGGCCAGTATATATCTGGTCTCATATATATATATTTACATACATATCCACAGATATATTTATATGCATATATACACAGATGTCTACGTACGTATATATCTGTTTAATTTATTTATCTGTATCTAGATAGATAGAGGGAAGCTGCAGTGGGGAAGCAGCTGGCTGGGTCTAGAAGTGGCACCAGGAGGTGCCATACGTTCGATGATCTGTCCCACAAGGACTCTTACTTGGTGCAGTCCAGGATTCCTGAGTAGGTGTCCTCGTTTACGCCTCTCTGCAAGGACTGCAGCCGTGTTTTGATCACTGGGGAGAAATAGGAGAGACACCGGTGAGTGAGTGGCTGCCCTTCCACCTGCAGTCACTGGTTTCACAGCAGGCAAGAGCCAAACCTGCCAGCAATGTCTTTAAGACAGCCAAAAGGAGATGACTAGGAACAGAAACCATTTTCATACATTTATCAGCAAAATGGGGAAAAGCAAACCGATTCCTTTACAAACGGACAAAAGAAAAACACAACTACCCAAAAGCTAACCAGCCCCTTCCCCTCACCGTGACCAAGGAAGGCTTCTGAAGCTGACCTAGCTTCAAATAATTCCAAGTCAGTATTTGTATACAAAATGGTAGCTCATTTTCAAATACTCAGCTCCTTCTGGAAGAGCAGACCAAAGAATCGAAAATGCATGGTGCCACTCTTAGACTTCTTCCCACCGCGAAGCGTGTAATGTTGGGAAGACGAGTTGCCTTCTGGTGTTTTTCACAGCAGAGACACCAGGAGATGTCATTTAAGACAGACATCGTGGAGCAGGAGGAAAGGCAACAGGTCTGAGGCTTGCCCACGACCTTTGGAACGCGTGTAAGTGGTTGGCATGCCATCGCTGCACATGGCAACGTGCCTTGTCAGGGGCACGTCCTGCAAAGAACAGCTGAAATGAATGGCATCCTCTTCCTGCTTTACCTGGCGAGCACTGCAAACCTCTGTGTAAACAGCGGCCAAGGCCATTGCTCAGCTGCAGGAAACGCCTCCAGCTGCTGGAGGCAGCCCTGACAGCAGAGCTCCCTCCCCAGACCTCCCTCCAGGCTCGTGGTGTGAAGAGGCAGGCCTGGTCACCCTCCTCTTCACCTCGGCGACCCGAGGGCCTCTGGCCGCTGCTCTGTGGCTCCAGGCCGCCAGCGGAGGACTCACCATCGCACGGGTTGACAGCCACCGCAGCCGTGCTGCCAGCCACGCAGCCGGAGAGGAAGGACACGTAGAACGGGGCCTTGACGTTGGGGTCCTTCTGGCCCAGCTTGTTCAGGTTTGCAAACAGCGGGAAGTAAACAATGGAGAACGGCACATCCCTGGGGGGGGGGGGAGGGAGGAAAGGGGAGGAAAGGAGGAGGACAAGGATGAGCAAAATCAACGTGAGAAACTCAGTGAAACTCAGCAGGGTTAAAGCTGACTGCGTGGGATAAACCAGGTTCCCATGAGGCAGGCAGGGAGCCAAACGATGCCACCCTGCATCCAGCGTCCTACCTTAGCAGCGTGGCCCCCAGGCCCTTGTAGAGCCCCGCGATGCCTTTGCTCCGCAGCAGCTCCCTGGTTATCTGCGTTGCTGTGGGCCGCGCTTCCACCACCGGCTCCGCCGCCCGCGCCGCGGAGGACGAGGAGAGCTGGGCCTGCGCTGCCATCAGCTTCTTCTGGGCCGCTGGGGAGAAGCAGAGAGAGCGCTGCTCAGCAAGGTGCTCACCGCTACGTACACCGCACCTGCACACGCAGCCCGGCTCCCTGCAGGAGCCCTTTCAAGCCGTGATGCATTTCTGCTCTTTGGCCAGGAGGTGGAGAGCACATCACCCTATGAGCAGAGCCCGCCACGGGCCCTCGCCACACAGAGAACAGGCTGTTCAGGGCAGCAAGAGCCTCTTCTGAGCACTCAAACCGCGGCTTAATTCCTTCAGACATTTCCAAATGCTACACACAAAGAGGATAAGGTCTGCATTAAAAACAGCAAGCAGAGGAGAGAGAAATAAAGCTGTGATTATTCAGAGCCTGACCCCCAACTTCTTCCAAACCCAGCACGCCGGGAGAATTTTTATTGACCGGTCCAGCCACAACTGCTGCTTTTGTCAGGAGGAAGAGCAGAGAAAAATCATCTGCTACGGACCCTTGGAAGCTGTTAGGGTGGTGTTATTACACAGGGGGCAAACAAGAGAGAAAAGACACCAAAAAACAGAGACGGATGAAGTACCACAGAACAACGGAGGATGCTAACCCCTTGGTGATGCAGAACTAAGAACTAACAAGCTGAGCACCCAGCCACCTCTCCTGTCTCTCTCCATCCACCAGCAGCATTTGCTGTTTCACTCACCAAGCCCTGAGCAGAAAATACCACCTTTTGTAACCAGAAGGGCCTCTGCAAGTGGGGGAGGAAGCGAGTTGGAAAGAGAAGGAGAAATTTCCACCACAACCTGAGACACTTCTGACTCGGGAAGGCAGGAGGAAGGAGGAGGGTTTTCCTGGCTCGCTCCCTCCTCTTCTCCCTGCCTGAGCCGTGCAGACGGAGGACAAGTACACGCACCAATTCGTCCTGCATCCTGCAGCTGGATTTTGAGCATCTCCATGGGAGTGGTGACGATCACCTGGCAGGTGCCTGCGCCGCAGCCCGCCAGCATCTCCCTCAGCAGCGTCAGCTTCTTCCTGCCCAAAGGAAGAGAGAGCCAGTCAAGGAGGTGGCAGGTATTCAGAGAAAGCCACAAGCCCACCCTGACCAGCCCCTAACCCTAGGCACCAAGGCTGCACGTTGTCAGGCCGTGCCGTCAGGGCACAGCCCTCAGAAAGGGTATGACGGGAGATAAGCAGCTTTCCTCCTGCCGGCCTCATCCTCTGAACACTGACAGCATCCCCACAAACAGACAAAGGCCACAGGCTGAGGAACAGGGCGAAACAATCCAAATTACTGCTTTTGACTTCTCCGACAGAAGCAGAGTGTGTGAAAAGTGGATCTGAGAGTCAAGGAGGCAGCTCCCTGCGGTTTGGCACCTCTTCACCTCGCTGCCCTTTCCCAGCCTGTGTCCCGAAGGCAGAAACAGCAGCTTTGGCACCAAACAGCTCCTGCCTGAGGGACGAGGGATGGGGCAGACCCCCAGCACTGCAGCTCTGTGCATTTCTGTGCCGGAGAGCTGGGGGTACCGGGGGCATGTTCTCGCCTTACAAAACGTAGCTGCCCCCCTCCCAAAGCCATGGAACATCCCAGCTGAGACTAAAAGAGGAACTCAGAATGCAAATGCTCAGAAAGAGTCATTTTTCAGAAAATGAGGAGTTCTCACCCTATAAAAATCTCACTCCCTGGCACCAGAAATCACTGACTTCATTAAAAAAAAGTGCTTAGGATCTGTTCCTTTTTTAAAAGAGGAAAAAAAAGCATAGATAAATCACACAGACAGAGGAAATGGGCTCTTTTTTTGTTGTTTTCAATGTGAGGCAAGTCCCCTTGCGGTGGCAAAGGCAATCTGCTAGCATTACACCCTATCCCCTTGCAAAACCAAGCCAGGGGTTTCATACGCGTGCACACACAGCACAGCTGCAGTACTGCGTGCCACAAGTTTCAATTCCAGCCCTATAGGAAAGGGAGGGGCAATGCCTTTGAGCCTCTGTTGGGTAAGAGGGAAGCACAGGTTTAGAGCCTGTGACTCTTTCCCAAAACCCCAGGAGCATGTTATTGATGATGACACACACAAGCCTGAGCCTTCGGATGAATCCCACGGGTGGAAACTGCTGGGTCTGAGCGCGACGAGCAGCGTCTGGACTGCTCCTGGGAGCTGTCAGCGCCGCGTGCCGAGCAGCAGACAGCATGAGGGATTTGCTCGGTGTCCCCCAGGCTGGGCATGCTGCTCTGCTCTGCTCCCGGGCTGCCTCCAGCCCCGCTCACGCCACGGCAGGGCACCCCAGGACACGGTGGGACTGCCGGGAGGGTGACGGCGCACCGCGATCCTGCTGCCTGCCACGTCCACCGCGCCTGCTCCTCCAGCTTCATCTTCCCCAGGCAGGGCATCAGAGCAAGGGATTAGAGGCACAAAGCCACAGCAGGGATTACCAGTCCCTAAATATAGAGCTCTCCTTTGAGGCCAAAGGAAGAAACATTTAATTGCACTCCCTTTCCAAATTCACCCATAGAGTCCCCCTCCCTGCTCTGTGAGGCAGAGCACCTCCCACTCCAGAAAGAGCCCTGGAGCACACAGCTCCTGCCTTTCATCCACGGGAGCAGCTTTGATACCCAGTTCAAAAGATCAGGAAGCCGTGCCCCGCGTGTTTCTCTGCAGACCAGCATCCCAGCCCACAGAAGGCAGCCTGGCTCGGCTGAGCACCATGGAGCTGTGCCAGCGCGACCCGGTGAAGGATTGGCGTGCGTGGGCGCATTTGAGAGAGATGCTAAACAGGTACATCAAAAGCGGCTAGAAAAAGGGCTTTCGGCTTTTCGTTTGCATCTCCTGGGAACCTGGGGAGAGCCCAGGTAAAAACACAACAGACCAAGATAAACTAATCTTTGTCAGGAGGCTTAAAATTTGCCATACAAGAGTCAAACTTCCATCACAAAACTTCACCGGTCTGCACATAAAATGAGTTGGAAAAGAGTTCGTTTCTGGATGACAACAGGGGTTTCAGCTTTATGGCATCACAGGCCTTGTCCTCGGTGCCTTAAAAAGTGGCACGTCTCAGCCAACTTCAAGAGCCCCAACCCCAGCAAGGAACTGGTCCTACAGACGCAGGACTCATCTTTTATCCCAGCAAGAGGGTGCTAAATCTAACAAATTCATGGTGAATATAAAATGAAGTTTCAAACTAGAGCTGAAAAATAAGACAAAGTCAAAGAGCAGAAACCAAAGATTTTTAGGGCTTTCCAAGAGGAACGCATCAGTCCAAAGGCAGGATCTCTGAAAGCATCAGTATGTCGATACGAAAGGGCAGCAGACTAGGATCCGCCCCAGCAACCGCTCCCGGTAAAACCACCAGATTACGTCTCGCGCTGGCCAGCGCTCCTGCAGGTATGCTCCAGCCTACCTCTGGGCGCAGCAGCTCCGCGCCGCATGTATGGGCTAACCCAGCGGGGAAGGGAGTGTGCTGCACCTGTTCCATCGGGTTTGCTCTGGCAGGAGATCCCCAAAGCGTTTGAACCCAATACGAAAATGTGTGGAAGTGAAGGACGGGCAGAGCAATGCTTCTGGGCAAGCTGAGTGTGGGCACAGCCCCGTGTTTTGCTCCAGGGCGGGCACCTGGGACTTCTGCAAGGACAGTGCTCCTGTCAGGGGTGCCTGCTGTGATTAAACAACCCGCCTCCAGCTCCCTCCAGATAACAGGGGCAAGTGCACTTACTTTCTGGCTGCCCTTCGGTGACTACGATTTCAGTCCACTGTAACTCCCTGTGCCTCTGTGTTCTAAATAGAAGAGCATCCCCAAAATAGCTATCCCTGAATAGATCCGGTAAGATTATCAGCTCTTAACTTGCTCTTTCTCTTAAGGAAGGGCTGGATCCTCCCACCTACAAGTCCCAGTGGGTTGGATGAGGGTTATCTGCATTAAAGAAGTGTCTGGACATCCAGAGGATAACTAAAGGAGAGACTGCCTTGGCCCATGAGAGCGGGCAAGATGACACAGCAGCTCAGCAGCAGGACTAATGGCAGCATCCTTCCTCCTTCCTAAGTCAAAAGCCTCTCTCTGAAATCTGTCTATGTGTATTTTGCAGCTTAAGGATCAGGCAGGCCATACAATGGCTGCTTACACAGATGCCACTGAAGAGATGGTCTGAGTATTTCAGGAGAGCCTAAAAAAAGAGCATATGGAGGAAGGAGCCCTGGGGAGCTGTATCAGCCTGTAAGGGAATAGAGAACAAGTTCCAGTCTCCATATCTGCTTGGGAGAGCAGGAAAAGAGCCTTATCTCTTGTCTCTCTTGGCTACTTCTCTTCTCTAAGCAGAGCTAGAAAAGAAGAGGGACAGAAGGGAAGAAAAATTGCTGACATTGCCAAAGAAACAACGCAATTGTACCGGTCTTCCTAGGAACCTGAGCTGCTCAGTCAGCAGATTGCCAGCAGATTTACTCCACAACAGCAAATAAAGTGAAGGCAAAGATTAAAGATGACAGGAGAGGTTAGGGAATACATAATAACACACCTTGAAGAGGAGCAGCAGGAAACTCATCCAGGAACACTGCAGAGTTTTTATGAGCAAGAAATCCCTTTTATAAGAAGACATGAGACACTTCTTACCGCAGCCGAGGCAGAGTATTTAACCACGAGCCTTAGAAATGAGCAACAAAACCTGGCCAACACGTGGCAAACAACAGCTGTCTGGCGCTCAATGCTTGGGAGATAAACATGAAACCTGACAGGACACTTTAAGGGGACCGGTGCTTAGGCAGTGCTTAACACCCAAATTCAAAGGGGACAAAAAAAAAACTATGGGCAACACTTGCATCTATAAAAGAGTTTAGGGGTCTCTCAATATGGCCAGCTTCAGAAAGCAGAGAAAAATCTTATCTGTTTCCTGAAGCCTAAAGGTAGGAAGTTTCCCCTCTCTCTCCATCCTGCCTTCCCCAGACGTAGGGAGCAGCCAGCACAGAGCATGGCAGGAATGAGGACCCGTAAAGACTCTTCTGTGGGTCCCTCCTGCTTGTTGTCCTGGGAATTGCAGAGACTGTAAGGCCAAAATAATCATGAGACAAGGCAACGTTAGCAAGGAAGGGGCTTTCCAGCGCTCACAAAACTCGCCCCAGCCTCCTTGGTCCAAAATGATGAGGACAGCACAGGAAGGCAAGCGCAGTGAGTTTTGCTTCCTCTGGAAACAAGAAGTGTTAGCAGCAGGCTGTCACACTGGCCTCAACATCAAAATAGAAACAGGAAAAGATGCAGAAATTAAGTCTCCTAGCTTCTGAACACACATTTCTTGTACCAAAAGAAGTAGAAAAGCACTGGAAAAGCCCACCCGAGGTGATCCCAGGGTGGAAAGGCCTGTGGGAACAGCCACCTCGGGGAGACAGGTAACCAACAGGGCAGGGGTCCCACCTGCGGTCCTGCGGCCCCAGTGTTCCACCTCCTGAAGCATCCAAGAGCACAGCCAGAAAAAAAAAAAAAAAAAAAAGGGAGTCTAGCACAGACCTGCAGCGATGCATCCCCAAAATACTCGTTCAGCAATTCGCAGCCAGGAGCTTCCTACATCACGGGTGTTTTCCATCTGGCCTCTTGGAAACAGGCTTTGAGCCACTTTCTTCTTCTAGCAGTTTAAAAGCAGGTTCATTTCAACACAAAGTTTTTCAAAGGAAAAAAAAAAAAAGGCACGCTAACAGTTGCTGCATGTCTTGAGGCTATTTTGGGTCATGCTGGATTTGCCACATTTTCTACTGCCCACACGTGCTTCTTCCACTTGCACGTGGAGGACACACTCAGCAAAAATACTGATAAAACATGCACATTTTATCAGGCACGGATCTGATAAACAACACATTTCAAGCAAGACAAGTGCTAAAAGCTTAGCAATGAAGGCATTCAATGTCAAATAGATCTAGGAGACTTTTGCAGCCCTGTAAGTCAGAAAAGCATCAGACCTGGCGGCAATCACATCCTGTAGGATGCTGGTCTAAGAGCACGGCATGCTGTGAATGTACAGCCTGCCTTGTGCAAAAAGGCCTTTGGTGAAGCTCAATCAAGATCTCGGTGGCCATAAAAAACCACTCACTGTGAAAAACCAGTCCTTACACCGAGCCGAACTCCCTCAGCTGTACTTCACACCATTTAACCATAATTATATACCCATAAATGAAGCCATATCCATAAATTGACACACCAAGCAGCTTTGGTCTTCACCTCTCTACCCCCAGGCTATTTTGTTGTTCGTGCCTGGGCTTTGGTTCAGTTGTGAAATAGGTATCCCTGCCTCGAGGTGTGTTAGCAGGTACATAACCTACTTTACCCTGAGTAGGAGGAGAGGCGTTAGGATGCTAATCCTGCACTGTCTTCTATCAAAACCAGCCAGGGAGGAGGGGACAGAAGGATCTCAAGGGAAAAACCTGCCGACTGCAAAGAGCTTGCAAGAGCAAGGCAAACCCAGGGCAGGCACACAGTTTGGTGACCCAGGGAAGTGTCCCCTCACTGTCACTCCTATGCCATACGTGCTGCCTAGGGGAACAGACCCTGGGGACTGCCAGAGGCAAGGTGGCACACAGCCACCACAGAACGGCTGGGCACAAGCCCTTCAGCAGGTTATGTCTTCAGTCCCCAGGCCTGGGATTTCCTCGCACGGAGCAAAAGGATCCCAAGACAAGCAGCTGCCTTGCAGTTTCTAGGGGCCCTTATGCTCCCTGGTAATGCTATGGCCTTTTCAGTCCACCTTTGCTCCCCCTGCACTAAGCAAGGTCACAGCATGCACCACACCTTCCACCTAGATCCCAGTTTCAGGGCCACAGTAGATGGCCTGTCTGAAGCCCTGTCCGCAGCTCCCTGTGGACACGGCGCTGTCCCACTTACCCAAACACCAGCTGCAAGCCTGCCTAAGCACCGAGAGCCAGACACACACACTCGCCTTGTAAGGAAGCCTCTCCCTTCCCTGGTGCAGGGCATTAACTGCCAGGCATGTCGTATTTTAAGGGCTGAAGCATCACAGCAGTGACTGCTCTTCCAGGATGCTGACTGTGTCGTGATGCTGTTCTGGTTTCTTCCACAGGCCAGTCTCTCGGTGCTGGCACAAGGTGCGCAGAGCAGCTTGGCACTCTCCCTCCCTGCATAACCTTTTTAAACTCACTTCACAAACGGTGGCAGAGCTAGCTGTGTTCCTGGCTGCGCAGCACGTCAGGGCCCGCCGTGCTGTGTGCTGCAGGATCAGACCTGGCACTTGGAATAAGCAAGCAGCGAGGACATCATCACCTCCCACCCTCTGCGCAGGGTACACAGGGACGGATGCTATTTGAAGAGGCAGACAATCGCAAACAGCTGCGAGCCGATGAGTCACGCAGATGTACAGCAAGTGCTGCTTAAAAAGACTGCAGAACAAAAAGGGAGGTGCATGAAAGGCCCAGATCCTCAGCTCGTGTCAACCTGCAAGCTCCCCTGAAGTGGTTGAGCCCCTGTGACCTGCAGCAGTGGAGGCTGGTACAGCACGGCACAGGAAGGTGTTAAACCAAGTGACTGCGGCAGAGCTCTGCGTTTGCAGGGAAGCTCTTCCCCATCCCCGCTGGGGTACGTTAGGCTCATATCCTAGGCAGGCTGTTTTCTAACCCCGTCACTGCGGACTTGAGGCAGTGCCCTTGCTGGACCCTTCACTGGCTGTTGCTGGGTTCATTCATCACCTCTTCTCACCTCCCTGAAATTATTTTCAAGCTACAAAAGGACGAGAGGGTGCTAAGTTTGGGGTCTACAGAAACTGGGTTCCCATCTGTTTAAGCTACAGTCACTGAGGAGCCAGAAAGAGCAGAACAGCGCCCAATGGGACGCTGAGGACAAGGGGCCTCCCAGCAGCTGTCTGAGCAGCCATCCCACTGGGTTCCTCTCAAACACTCTGCTTACAAACCCTGGATCTGTTAACCTTGACTAAGATCTAGGACTATTTTTAGAAACTCGAATAAAAAGCAGTCATCCAGTGAAGTGCTTTTCACTTCCAGCTTTAGACATTACATCCTTCGCTCAAACGCAATCGCTGGCGGAGCTGTTCAAGGTCAGCACATCACCCCATTCCACCTCTGCCCAGACACCTCACGAGCCTTGTGCCGAAGGCTAGTGTCTTTTCAGTTGGATGCTAAAGGTCTGCACCCCCTGCTCACCCATCTTTGGAGAGGTGATGCCGGAAGAAATCGTTGGCTGCCAGCTTGATAGCCTTCTCTGGTGTCACTAGAGTCAGGTTCACCGCAGCTCCTAGGAGAGGAAGAGAGGAAAAGTCCATTGGAAAATGCAAATGAAGGGCTGAACAGCTAACTGGATCACTCAGGAATATTTTGCAGCCCCTGCTAAGAAACAAGGCCAGATGTGAGAGAGCTCCCGATGCACCAACGGGATTTCACCACACAAAACACCTCTGGAAATGAATAGGGTCCCTGCCTCCCAACACGCTGAAGTTTGGAAGAACTGTGACACGTCTCTACTCTGCCTGTAACGTGCTTTTTGTGATTTCCTTAGCTTCAGCACTACCCCACCACGCATCCTTTTTCCCCGTCCAAGGATGCATTGCTATGAATTCAGAAGGGTGGAGGATCAGGCCTTCGGGAACGGAGTACAAGCCGGATTAAAACCCAGTCCCAGCTCCTTTGCAAATACTTCGTGGTACCGGGAAGCACAACTCTCCCCTTCCTGTGCGTGCTGCTGCCTCCTTGCTGAAGGCCACCAGTTCCTCTGCAGAGGCTCCCGCCAGCTCTGCACCGACTCTTGGGGTCTGATGATCCCATCGGGACATCACCACTGGGTGTCACCCTCAGAGCAGCTGCTCCGTGGGGCTGTTGAGCTTTTTGTTCCCACTAGCTGAGCCCTGCCGTGCAGAAATTCCCCTCCGAGCACCACGGCTGGGCTCACCGGGGACCAGGGGCACGCAGATCCTTCGCTCCCCCCACCCGCTGAACTCCCTTTTGTCCGGAGCACCAAGCCGCAAATCCCTGCATTGTGCCTGCCACAATGAGCAGCCTGCACGGCCTGGCTGCCCGCTGGGGCCAGGAGCCAGGCATTAGTGACATACAGCAGCAGGGCACGCAGCGTGCAAGCTGCCCTGGGGGCAGCCGGCCGCCTGGCTAGTCTGTCTGAGCACATGGGGTTTTGCACCATCAGGTTAGTGTTCCAGTATTCTCACAGCCTCAACACAGGCTCAGGGGGACTTTTCCACGGGAGCATCACACGGGCATCCTTGAACACATCTCCTCTGCTCAGAGGACACATCTCCACCGTGTGGGAAGTCACAGCAAGAAAACGGCCGTGCCTGGGCACTGCGACACGGTTCTCCCTCTCTGCCAACCACAGACAGCTTCTGCAGAAAATACACAGCAATGCTGCGTGGCAGCAAGCAAAAAATACAGAAAAGACAAAAGTTAACTGAACCTGGGTTTTCTCCTCCATCTCTGATATTATCAGCAAAGCTGCTTAGCAGAGAATGGATAATCCCTGCCCTCAATAATCCACAGCAGCATCGAGCCACCGGAGGAGGAGAAATGAGATACTTCAGCTGTTGGCTGTCTGCTTTCCAAGGTGCTTTCTACCTCTTCAAAAAACCTCATAGCTCTTCAATTTAGCTATGCCAACAACTGTGTGTTCCTAATTAAAAGCTAATCTTGGCCTATAGGCAACGCTGCGTGGACCTGAAGCAATGGCAGGCAACCAGAACGCGAAATAAATTGCAATCATTAAGAAGAATATATTTTGGAAAGAAGTAGGGAAGCACCACAAAGAAGGAAATCAGGTAGGCAGAGGTGAGAACAGTTAGCTGTGTGCCAGCAGAACCTGTAGGTGCCCTTTTCTGCCTGAGCCTCGGGTTTTGTTATTAACCACATTTTTCATGGAAGCCCTACAGAACAAGAGGGGCCTTGAGTCACTCTTCTGACCCCCGATGTAGGACTGGTGCTCTTGTTTATGTTCCCTAAATTGAGCTGATTCACGAACAGGGGAGAAGGGCACACCTCACCTTGCTGTACCACCTTGTGGAAAAATACAGCTCGTGCTTCCTTGGGTTAGAAAACGGAGGCAGCTCCGCACTGAGGACATCAGAAACAAAACGGAACAGAGCAAGACGGGGAGTGAACGGGCAGAACCAGGGCAATATAGAGATAATTACCCAAAGTATCAATAGGATACGCCGAAGCCTGACAACTTAGCATGACCCTGGCAGTCCAGGGTAATTTTGGCAGGCAGCGTGTGAACGGGGGGGTGACACTGGAGATATTATTAGCAGAGGCCAAGGAGGGCTGACACACTACTGTAGCACCGTGCTATGAATATATTCAGCCGAGGTGCAGCTCAACACCACACGTCACCCGCAGCAAAGGGCATTTCCCAGCCTGGCCTGGGCCGGTGGCTCCTGCCAGCTAGGCTAAACGGCTGCTCTCGAAATAGCTGTGGGACTTGTCTTGCACACCAGACAATTCGCTGTGGGCTGTTCCTACAGAGCAGGGAGCCTCTGCCCACACGTACCCCGTGAAGACATCACACGGTGACCTGCAGAAGAGCAGCCTACAAGCACAAACCTCACTCCTGAAGAAGCTTTGGTTCGCAGGCACAAGGCCTGAAGTCACCCCATGAGAATGGGGGGGGGGGGGCAGCAGCCCCTCTGTGTCCTTCGACCAAGGACAAGTGCCCTGCAGGGATGACCGACACGCTTGGGACTCTCTCCTGGGACGCAGCCACTGCCACCGCAGCACGCTAACACACTGCCCTCCCAGCTTCGGCTGGCGGGCTCAAATAAGAGCTTGTGAGTCACGGAGCAACCTCTGCTGGGGCATGGGGACAGAAGGAAGGGGCATTAAGCAGTTCCACCGTCTGATTTCCATCTCCCACTGCCTGCAAGGCTGAGCCATCTCTTTACCTTCTTCCCAGAAAAGCACTTGTGCTTATCACGGATCTTGGATGTGTTTTACCTCCTCTGAGACGGAGGGAAGGGCTCCTCATGTCAGCTCACTCACCATAGCCTCCTGGCCGTGCAGAAATATCTACGAATTTCAGAAAGGAGCTGGAGCTATTCATAAAACCTTTATCCAAAGCCAGCTCCCCATTCAATCATCGGAGGCTCGAGCCACTCTCAGCTCTCCCAACAGGGCAGTACAAGGTTACTGAGACATGGCCCAAGGCAACCAGCCTCAGAACAGCTCCTAAACAGGAGGGAAAAGCAAGTCCTATGCAGAACCCTCTGTCCTCTTTGAGATTTCTGCCTGGGAGTGAGATGTGGCCTGGAGATGCAGATCCCTGCCCTTTACAGGACTGAGCAGTCTCTCCCAAAAGCCCTGACAACCCTAGGATCTCCCCAGAAGTTCCCAGGAACGTCTTCCTTCCGCTCCCCAGAAAGCAGCCTGCAGCTGGATTTTTATGGACAAAGCCAATGCAGGCTTTGGTCCTGGCTGGGAACCTAGGAGCAGCCCGCTCCTGGGAAAAAACAAGGGGGAAGGCGTTGTGCTGGCACTCCACACAGCGCTTGCCAGGGCTCCTCAGGGTTATTTGCCTCGTCGCCTGCCCCCAGGAGAGCTGCCCCAAAGCAGCCAATCCATCCCCAGCATCCACCCCACTCCCCCGAAACGCCCACCGGCGAGTTGGGCAAGAGGTGCTGCTGCCTCAGCAGCCAGTGCCACGTCCCATGTCCCACGTCCCATGTCCCATGCTGGGTGGCCACAGCGCCTGTGTTTCCCCGGGAGCTGCAGAGGATCTGCCAACAGCAAGGCTCCAGCACCTCCAGAATCCCGCCAGAGAAGGAAGTGAGGACCCGTTTAAATCAAAGCAGCACTTTAATTGGGCTTTATCCATGAATGAGTGCCACAAAGAATGCTGAGTGCCTCGGAGATAAAAACTGCATATCCAGGCAATTGAATACCAGTGTATAAAACGAAACAGAGTTCATGGTCAGCTAGGCTAGCTGAGGAACTCACTGCTGCAAGGGTCAGCCGAAGCCAAGGAGCCAGGAGATTTACAGCAGGTTAGCACACAGGGGGAAAACAGCTGGAGATCAATCCTTCGTGAGCCAATGAGCCAACCTCTGATTTTTGTACAGCTCCAAGGGAATTTTTTCTGGGGGTAGTTTTTTGTTTGTTTGTTCGTTTTTTAACTGCAGCTTGTCTTCCTTCTCCAGCAAAGCCCTGAGGCATGCTTGAGCCAGCCAGGTTTGGACACGACCTACCAACTAGATGGGACAGCAGGCCTGGCCACGTTGGTAGAGGGCATTTTCCTCCCACAGCAGAGCTTCCAGTGCAGAAGCCGTGCTGTGCTAGAGGAGCGAGGTGCCCGCCTCAGCTCTTCTTACCTCTGTACATGCCGAAGTAGCCTTCCGAGCGTATTGTCTTAATGAGGCAGTCAGACCTGCAAACAGAACAGAGAGATAAACCACGGGAGCTCAAAGGCGGCTGGGAGCAGAGGCATCAGAACAAATCTCTCGGAGTGGTTTTCGTTTCCAACCTGTCAGCAAAACCCCGAGCTGGGAAGGGCCCGGCGTCAGGCGCTGAATGCCCCATTGTTCAGCCCCGAGCCCGACTTCAGCCCCTAATTCAGCGGGGCTTTGAAACCCCCGCCTCACCCCGCACGCGCTGTCTGCTTTCTAGACACACAAAAGGGAAAAATGCCGCTGCGAGGGCTGTTTATCCACGGTCCCCCATGGCAAATGCACACGAGATGCCCTAACAATCAGATCCCCGTGCGCGTGTTTTTCAATCCGGCTCGGCAGAGGGAAGCAGGGAGGGGGCCCAGCCCGCCTACCGCTCGACTTACTCCATGAAATCTGACACAGGGCATACAAACACTGGGTGACCTGAGCGCTCAGCCATCCGTGACCTCCCACTCGGCCCAAAGCGCGGACTTTTAGCAGGCTGCCTCCCACAGCAGGCAGCGAGCGCTCGGGCTCTCTCCTGGGGAGAGGGCGGCCGGGCACCGCGGAGGTCAGCTCCCAGGGGAAACCCGTCACCTCCTTTGCCCCCGCTGCGTTCCCTTTTAACCTAAAAGCTCTGCAGGGTGTCGGAATTGCTTAAAGCCCTTTGAAAGCATGCACGCATGCCTAGGAAATCCAGGTCCTCCACGGCGGCATGAAACCTGGGCTCTGGCTGAAGGTTGCTCTGGAGGCTCTGGGAAGGGTCGGGTGCTTGCTGTGGCTGCAGCAGGAGAGGTGTGCATGCATGCATGCACGTGTAAATTATTCAGGAGCAAAAGGCTTTTTTAAGGAGTAATAAGGGAAACGTAGCTGAATATAACGGGAATATGTTTCAGAGAGACTTGGCAGCATAAGGAGGAAGATTCACCTCCTCTCTGCAGTAATGCTGAGGTGGGAGAGAACGAAATACAGATTTCTCTCCAGGGCTTTTTTGCCTGCTTTGGCCAAGATGGTTTCTAGGGTAACACACTACTCACAGTGCTGCCAGCCGAGGCAGTGAGTTTCCCTGCTGTCCAATACCATACCCCACATCCCTCGGGGCCCCGTCTGTCCCATTCATGCAGATTGCACGTACCTGTCTTTTTCCTGGGATAGCCCCCACCTCCATTCACTGCCCCAGGACTCAGGGCACCTCTCACCTGTAACCCATCAGGCTCTTCCAACTGGAAGCAAGGCACTTTCCCCGAGCCATCGGTGCTGCTTTGAGCAGGCCACGGCAGGGAGGGGAGCGGGAAGAGCTGCCTCCACACCACACGACCTGCCGCCTGTCTGGAAGGCCTGAGCATCACTCCCAGCCCCCTGAGCTGCAGCAGGGACACGGAGCCAAGCCTTGCTCCCTTCCTCTCCCCTGGAAAAAGGAGCTAGGTGCCAGCAAAAAGTGTATGGGACAATGTGTGGGGCAGCACAGCCAAAAGCTCAGCTCTCTCTGGCCCCTCAGGGCTGCTTCAGAGTCTTTGGCTCTTTCAAGGGAAGATTTACAGAATTTATTTCATCAGCCAAACCCACACTCCCCTGATGCTAAAGGTCTTTGGAGCCGAGCAGAACCAAACTCCTGCATAATTACAAGTCACCGGCTAGAGCAAGGAGGCCCAGAGACTAAAATGGTCAACACAGAGAACGTTTCCTCCATATTCCCACTCTGCTCCAAAATCTCCTGGGCAGGGAAGAGGAAAATCACTGGTGTGGAAGAGCAGGGAGCAAGTGGCACTGCTTCTGAACAAAATGGCAGGAGGATAGGATGCACATCTCCAGTCCCAGACCCCTCTCCCCTCAATGACACCACCAGTTTTTGAAAAGCAAGGCCTGCCTCTGGTTCCTGAGCTAAAGCATCTTGTGCTAAGGGCAGCACATACTCCCACAGCAGACACACGGCCCTAAGCATCTCACAAACCACAGGTGGATTTGGAGGGCTGAATGCATTTGTGCCTTCTTTTCCTACAGCCTGCAGCATGATTTTTTGGACACCAGACTGATGGGGTACTCCAATACCCCATCACCCCAATACCCTCTACAACCTGTGAGGCTTCAGAAGGGCTGCACTGCGGTGCTCTAGCCCAGGAATGGGTTACTCTTTCCTTTTCAAAGCTGACAGCAAAGGAAAGGATTGTTACCTCTAATATGACAGTCACAGAAGTGGAAGAGAGCCAGAGATTCCCTCGTGCACCTGGCTGTGGCTCGGCAGAGAAGTGAACCAGGGTGCTTGTGCTTTGGTCCTGAGCTCCCCCTGCCCTCTTGGCCGGTGCTGACAAGCAGAGAACACACTGCTCCCAAGCAAGGGACACAAATAGACGTGCCCTCCGCAGAGATCTCACCTGCTGGGCTCAGCAGCCGGAATAACTGCTCTATTTGTTCTAGCACAGCTGGCTCTGAGATGGTCCCCTGGCTTTCCTGGGGAAAGCCGAGTTCCTAGAAATGCTGAGCTCACCTGGCAGAGGTAACAAGGTGGAAGGATTCCCCACCAAAAGCCCCGGGGGCAGCTGCCCGTGGACGCAGTACTCACATGCTGGTGTACATCCGCTGGCCATTCTGCTGGTTCTGCAGGCGAGTTTTTGCCAGGTCAATGGGAAATACGCAGGTGACCCCGATCAGCCCAGCTATCCCTCCATTGATCAGCTTGGCAGGTAAACTGCGAGGGGACAGGACACAGAAACAGATGTCTTAGCGCTGGGACAACGCCAGGGGAGGGAAAGAGGAAAGAGCGTGGCTCTTCTGTGTGACCTGATAATTAACACTTCACTGGGTGACGAGGCTGCCGACCTGAAACACACGGAGCAAAAGCAAGGCAAAGCTCAGCCCTTGGGTACAGAAAGGAGGAGAGGAGCGGAGCACACAGCACCAGGACAAGCTGCTGCTCGGTGAAGTGGGAGCCAAACAGCTAAGCCACGCACGGCTAAGAGCAAGGAGAAACCCCGTCTCGCTGTTCCCCTAGGTTCCAGGCAAGACAAAGCACCCTTTAAGCTCCTCCTTTAAGCCACACGGGGGAACAGGATGGGACATCGCCAGGATCTGACCTGGTCCCTAGTCTCAGGGATGTCTGTGAAACCTGTCACTGACGGTGGGACAGGGAAGAAGTGGTGCTCCCCAAATCCATCCCTTCTCCTTGCCTCTTTCCCTGCCCAACGAGCTGCTGAGCACCAAACCCCAGCGAGCTGTGCTGGGAGGCATCCAGAACTCATTCCTGGAAGGAGGAGATGGGGTCCAGGTAAAGCCCTTACCTGGCTCAGGAGAACGCTGCCCACGAGGAGAGCTGGGCCCTAGGCTGAGGGCTGCACAGGCACAAGGTTAAAAACTGCATTCACGCCAGCCCTGAATCTCACGAAACACAGGATTAGATCCAAGTGCCAGGGAGCCAGGAACTGAACGTTCCCCAGGACCCACGGGCTTTTGCTGCCTCCAGAGGAAAGGCAGAGTGCTGGCCGGTCCTGTGTGCAGACAGACCTCAGTTAGGGCCTGATGGCATCCGACCCGCGGGTTTACTGGCAAGTGACTTCCAGCCCTGCCATCAGATACAGCTCTAACGAGAGGTGCGTGACACGCCAGCTGCTCTCGTTATGTGGGGAAGGGTGCAGCAGAAGCGCAGCCGGCTGCAGATCCACGAGGCTGTTTCCAGACCCACCGCCGGGAGGAAGACACCGGTGGCAGAGGCACTCGGCGGGCCGGCCCAGCACACCCCGGCGTGAGCTCGTCCTTCTCAGGGACATCAGAACCCGGCTGGGTGCACGTGCTTCAACGACACGGGGCTTTTTGCACTCGCCTCCCTGTTCCCAGGGGGAATTCCTGGAATCTGCAAGCGGCACGGAGTGAGCAGCAGAGCAGCGAAACACAAGTTCCCAGCAAATTGAATTACTCCAAACGGCCGGCACGGCACTTACATGCTCGATAAACCACTACGCACAGAGACAAAGGAAGCCTGTCTGAGTCAGCTCCCTCCAATAAAGCAGGGGATATGGCTCCCTGAGCACAGGATGTCTCGGATATTAAACCCACGGCTGGCAGCAGCCCTAGATTGCAGCTGGGCGAGCAGAGTACATCGCACAACGCGATGACCTGCAAAACTCAGCGCGTGGAGACGCCAGGCTGCTGCTTGAGATCTCGCTGGGGGGAGCAGACAAAAGAGGGATGGGATAAGAGAAGTCTTGCCTGCAAGTGCTAAGCAGGAACCTGACACTCCAGGAAATTCCTTCCTGCTCTCTGGCAGCGAGAGCTCCTTCCTCCTCCCCGACTCCACGTGCATGCACAGCCCGGGGCTTGCACAGCTGGAAGAAGAGGTGCCAAGGACGGGCAGGCAGACCCAGGCTCAGCCCACATCCAGGAGCAAGATGGTGCTCACTGAGATTAAATCAAGCACGGCGTGTTCGAAAGCCAGGCCCAAGTCAGTGCATGAGCTCAGCGTTGGGCCAGACTAAGATCTCACCAGCCTGAGACACTGCTGCCTCAGAGATCTCTGCACCACGGCTGGAGAAGGGAATAGATGTGCCTGCAAACTCCTGTGCTCATTTTGTCTCAGGACATGGGAAAATTTCAAGCAGTATGCAAGCTTCACAGCATTCTCCTCATCTAACCCCGTTACATTGCAAGGGGAGCTTACAGACCAGAAGTGCATCAGGATGGAAGCTCCATTGGACAGGAGGATATTTCAAGAGACGATCACATCAGCCTCCCCAAATTCAGCTCTGAAGGCACTGCTGGCAGGTTACAAATGCTACCCATGCCTCTTTCCAGCCTCAGTGCTGTCACCACTTCTCTAAGTGCCTCCGAGACACCCGGGGCAGGCAGATGCCTGCTCTCAGCCTGTTCCAACAGCGAAATCATCCCAGAGTTTACATCAGGTGGGAGTGAGGCACAGGCTCATGGCAAACATCTTGCCTGCTAGCACACTGGGTACAAAAGATTCACTGATTTCAGCACAGACCCCAGCACAAAAGGGGGATATTTTGATAAATCTGGGCAAGCCAAATACCTGGAGCAACACGGGTTGCAGGGCTGCACAGAGCTCCTCGCCCTATCTGTGGATGAGAAATCCCTGCTCAAGCCTCCAGCGGCATCTGCACCCAGGCATGCAGGTTCCTCCGTGAGCACTAGTGCACTGGTGCAGACAGCGTGTGGTGGTGTCTGGTGAAACCCTCAGATAAAAGTTACACGAGCACAGCTGGGGAAATGCAGTGCCCTTGATCTCCCCTTGCAGCAAAGTGCTGCTGTGGTTTTTGGTCTTTTGGTGTTAAGCTCATTTTGCTTTAGCATGACGACAGGATGACAGACCTGTGCTGCAAGGGCGGAGGTGTTCGGTGTGTTATCCAAGCTTAGAAGGATGTCCTCAGCTTGGCTGGCTGTGACTGCCACAGACTCACGGTCCCACAGATGGCAGGGATGACCTGAGCAGGAAAAGGTAAAGGGATCGGGGCACAGAGAGAAACCTGAAACCAAGGATCAGACAGAGCTGGGCACCACAGCTGAAGCAAAAGCTTTTCCCTTTATGCCGAGTCACTCCATGTTTTACCCTGGTGCTCTCTGCTCTCTCCCAGGATGACTACCCCGTGCTCTCTCTCCTTTTTATCTTCTATATGGCCCCTGCCTCTCACGGCCCACGTGCACAGTGCTTAGTGAAATGGAGCTAACGTAGGCTGGCACGTGAATGGCACTTGCTCAGTTTTGCACTAGAAGGGATAGAGAAACATCCCAGTTCTCCCAGTGCTCCCCCTGAGCCCTTCCAACTAGCCCCTGTAGCCAGCAGGCTTCTGCTCACACTGCCAGGAGGGTATCGGAGAGGCTGGAGGAGACCTTCCAGGATGTCTCCCCTTCCTTCAGAATGGCCAGGGACATCTGCTTTCAGTGCTCTGCTGAGGCTACCAGGGACACACACCCGTCAGGCTTCACGGAGTGAATCTCAGCGTGCCCTTTGCTGGCATAAGAGAATGCCAAGTGCTCTCCAGATTGGGTAACTGATGACAGGCAAATCTAGGCACATGAACACTCGGCAGTGCTGTCTCGTTATCAGTGCAGCTCAGGACTGCCTTCATTTGCAGGAGGAAGGTGGGCAGGAAGATATCCTAATCATGGCAAACCCTAAGAAGGGGCAGCCCTCTGTCCTTTAGCCTTCAGCTGTTACCAAATCCTGGTCCTCTGTCACCAGGTCTCATTCCCCCACTGATCCAGGCTACCTGCTTCCCTCTTGTCCTGGGCTAATAGCCTGGAAAGGCAAATATCAGAAAAAGGTGACAAAAAAACACACAACAAAACAAGAGGAATCCAATGGCAGACAGGAGTCATTCATCTTGGACAACTTCACAAGCAGCAGAAAGTTCAACCCTTAGCACTGGCACAGATCTTAGTGAGCTCAGGGGACAATGATGTCCTCTGAGAAAACACATCCCAGTTCATCTCCAGACAGGACTCTGATCTAGCCTTTGCATACGCTGGGACCAACGCTCTTAAGCTCCTGCTGTGCACTTAAGTGCCACCAATTATTGTTGGTACTTCATGTTCCTGCAATCACTCAAGCATTAAGTGGCTTTAGAAGAAGGGCACAAGGCTGCATCTACGCGGACTTTGTTCTGATAAGCACTGGATCCACAGCTGGTCAGGGAGCTGGCTTTGCTCCCTTGATGTCAGCAGCTGAAGTCAGCAGGTCAAGCTGACCTTTGGAAGGGGAAGCAAAAA
The DNA here is from genome assembly GCF_011077185.1 of Oxyura jamaicensis. Taxonomy (NCBI): domain Eukaryota; kingdom Metazoa; phylum Chordata; class Aves; order Anseriformes; family Anatidae; genus Oxyura; species Oxyura jamaicensis. The sequence continues at coordinate 9,722,077 of NC_048897.1, read as the reverse complement.
GCAATGGGCTCATGAAAGGTCAAAAGCAGAGGAGAGAAATAAAAAGCAGTGAGACAAATAGCTTGAGAAAGCAGAGATGCGAGAACAAGGAAAAGGCACAAACTAAGAGAAGGCTGAGGAGAAATAAAAGGTGAAAGAAAAAAAAAGAAGGTAAGAAAGGAGCAGAGGAGTCAAAGCTGTTTAAGGTCAGAAGAGATGCTCAGGTGTTTTTCTCCAACCTCCTGTAGCACAAAAGGGATTGAGTTTGAAATACTTCAACAGGAATCTCCAAAGCACAGCCAGCAACTTAACATTTTTTTAAAAAAGTTACCTGATCTGTTTATCAGCCATTTAATTCCAACTTGATCTCGTTAAGAAATTGATTTGTTCCTTCAAACCGTTCTTTAATTTCTTTTTCAGTCACTTCTTTTCCAGTTTGGTTTCTTCCTGGGAAAGGAGAGAAAGACACCAAAGAGACACAGTTGAGAACAGGCACTGCTCTTCTTGAAGCCCGGGTCCTACTTGGCAGGGTGAGACAGGCTGAGGAAGAAGTGAGTTAAGAGAGCACCTTGTCTCCTTTGATAGAGGAGACTGAGCTGCTGACTGGGCTCCCGAGGGAGCTGTATAAAAATACGTCTGCGTACATATAAATATAGATGCACAACTGGAAGGAAGAGCTGCCAGAGTCGTCAGGCTCCAGCAGCATGTGGGGAAGGGCCGCAGCAAGGCAGTGCCCGAGCTCTGCCTGGCATCCAGGAGAGGGGTGCTCATCGCCTGCAAACACCAGGACCCCCAACGCCAGCCCTCTACAGGTCCACGCCGCCACCCCAAGAGGATCAAATGCCACAGAGACCCCATTTGGCCCTTCCCTCCAGGGCACAGGCACTCCATTTCTAAAGGACTGAAGCAGAGGAAATATCTCTGCCCTTTGCCTCGGGATTGAAATTTGCCCCTTGATTGCAGATGATTTTCTAAGCCCCACAGGATTTCACTTTCAGCAAGGTGGCTTTCAGGCTGACCCTGCTTCTGCTCTGCAGATGCAACCGGAGGGCAAGAGGCGCTCCTGGGGATAAAAGCTCACAGAAAGCCTAACCCCGAGGCAGGGGGAAGGTTACACACACGGTTCAGCGCTGACCTGCACCACTCTCTATGCCAAGTGTCACGGACAGGGCAGAGGGAGAGCACTTGGTACGGCCCCACAATTTGGTTGTGTGGGACTAAAGCTGCCTTTGGCAGCCCCAAATCCAGCCACAGCCATGAGCAACCAGCACACAGCTTGCTAAGGAAAGGGGCTCCTCTCCAAAACACGGCACGCCAACCCCACCTGCTACATAATGTTACCTTCCTTCTCTTCCACAGTCCCTCTCCAGAGAGTTTACCTGATCCTTACCTGACTAACCTGAGGAAGCAGGGCTTAAAAATGTCCGGAGATGGGTAAAGTCTGCACTTTCCAAGTGAAAACCGCTTGCACCTTTCTCTGTGTGCATTGTCACGTCTCTGAGAGCAATTTCCTTCAGGTTTGTTTAATCTGATTCCCCATCGCTTTACCCAGAACAAGACCAAAATACAAAAACAAACACGGGGAGACCAGCTCCAGCTGAAAGCCTGTTATCCCGGCGTAAATAAGCCCTGAACCATGAAAGCTCGCTTGATAACATCTACACCCTCAGCAGGATGTTTGTGCTTACTGAGGCAGCAGCTCCGACAAAACGCGCTGGGCGATCCCGACAGCCCGTGCCAGGCTCGGGTGCGCTCCTCCTCTGCTAGCAGACACCAGCACCTGAGGACCTCTTCTCCAGCACCCGGCACAGCAGAGGCCTCAACGTCCGTGGCCAGGGGATTGTAATGCATCGAGAGGTTTTAGCGCACCGAGGTGGAAAGCTTGTCTGAGCTCTGTTTGTTTAAGCGCAGCTCCAGCAAGTGACCGCTTGCAAAACAAGCCCAGTGTGACCGCGAACTCTACCTGAGCGCTCTCCTGTAGCCTACAGGATTCCCCGAGCCCTTTAAAGGGTGGTGCAGCATGAAGCCCTCGGTGCCCTGCCGAGGAAGCTCCTGGGGAGAGCCAGACCCCAGTCCCTCTCAGGGCAGGACGAGAACTGCTGCAGCCCGAGGAGCAAAGCCATCGGCTGGGAGGAGAATGCTGCTGATCTTACGGGATGATTAGAAAAAGAAACCCAGGACAACATCATGCTTCTATCCTAGGAAGGAAAGGGGCACGAGGAGCCTGGAGGATCTGGTACAGGCGGGTTGGGGAAATGAGAGCCATCAGAGGCCTGCCTTTGAGTGGGAGAGGCTGGGAAACCCTAGCGGAAGGGGGTCCCTCATCTGTACGTGCCGTAATTACAGCAACGAGAGCTGCGCAGGCGATGAGTTACGTGGCGGTAATTCCTTTCTGGAGTGCTGTTAGCACAGCTAGGCGTGGATTAATGCCCCATTACTCGCACACCACGACGTCCCTTCTCCATTTATTAAAATGATCAAGCAAATTAGTTGTAGAGCGACGTGCCCGGGGAAGCACCTCCGTGCCAGGCAGAGAAGCGCCGTGAGAGCCCACACGGCTGTGCAGACAGCCCGGGAGCCCACTCGACCCTGTCTCTCCCTTTCCCAGCTCCCAAAAACACAGTTCCTGAGTGGGACAGAGGAGCCAGACTGAGGGTACCACAACACAGACTTGGCCAGCTCTGGATGCACCCGGTCCTCGCAGCTTCTGTCGCTGGAGCAATGGCCCCGTTCTGCTCCCCGTCCCTGCTGCACACCCCATGCTCATCCTGTGAGGTCTCCTCCAGGTGGCCAGCTCTGCAGCCCTCAGACCTGCTGCTGGGGCTGGACTCTGAACCTTTGTGTCTCCTCGCCTTATCGCTCAAAGGAAAAGTGCTTACTCCGGTAAGCATCCCATAATTATACCATAATTATAGGATTTACAGCCCAGGCGGGGGCACAGACGGGTGGATCTTCCCCCTCTGCTTCTCTCTAGGCAAGGGAAGCTGCGGCCGGCTGTCCTCTGCCTGGCTGAGACTTCAGGGCTCACAGAGGGGGGGAGGAGGCAGAGCAAGCAGGGGAGGACGCAGCACCTCTTCCACAGCACCCGCACGCAGCCACTCGAGTCCTCTGCTCATGCCTCCCCCTAACAAGCACGGGATTAACACGTCGCAGGGTCCTCCCCATATTTTTAAGCACAGCAAAAGACAGATCTGGGCTCTGATCAGTAACCTCGATCAGCTGCAGCACCCGCAAAGCCTGGATGGAAAGAGAGGTGCCCTGCCCCCTCGGTCCTGTCCTGCTCTCCCCCTGCCAGGCCGAGACATGCCGGTTTATCTGAGCGCACACAGGCTGCCGTTTGGACGGGAGACCTTCAGCCAACGTTATCTGGCGCTGCTGCTGAAAGAAGCAGCCCTGTCCTCTCCCAAACATGTGTTCCCGTCCCCGCTCCCGTGCCAGCACAAACATTTGTGCAGGGCGGTCAGGCAGGGATGACAGAACTCGAGGCCAGCACATGCTGGAGCTGTCACTGAAAGCAAACACTTGAACTACAACCTTGACTTGAAAATAAACAGCAGAAGGGGAAAACAGGACTCCCTGCCACGCGTTCCCATTTGTCTCGAGAGCAGACAAAACCCGGCGCCCCAGCCAGAAAAGCCAACAGCAAGGAACGGGGCTCCGAGGGTGAGAGGAGGCGTTGGTTGTGGAGAGAGGACACAGCAAGGCGGCTGATCGCTGTCGAGAGAGGAGGTAAAAAGCGATCGGCCACCAGCTCCTGGCAGCCCAGGCAGGCCGGATGCAGAGGCGTAAGGGAGAGGAAATGACAAGCTTCAGCCAGCTTCCAGCTGGGAGTTCCTCCCCACGATCCCAACGGGCTGAGACTCACCTTATCTGTACAGGACGCCTGCCAGCCCTCAGCATTGTGGCACCGAAGCCTCCGTACCCCCCAGATGCTCTCCGCAGCAGCTGCCCCTTGGGATGCACGCAGACCCTGCCTGCGCAGCCGCCGGGCTCTGCGGGTCCTGGCTCTCCCACTCAGTGCTCCGCGACACGCCGCGAGCTGCTGGGAGAGGAGAGCCCCTCCGGGACCAGCACGCCGCCTTCCTTCACGCTGCAAACGCATTCGGAGGCACGGACACCCTGCCAAGTTTTCCTAATGACTGAAGCAGAGGTGCCAGGGGAGATTTTAGGAACACAAATCGACCCGCAAATATGTTCTGAGAGAAGCTGCTTCCTAGATGTGAACACACCAGGGAACCGGCACCGGGAAGTCTCACCCATGGGGATGCTGCTGACTTGGCTCTCACCTGCCCAGAAGCAGGGCCAGGCTGAATTTCCCTGCGGCCCCAAGCACGGCATCGGTCCTCCATAAAACGCAGCAGCTCCCACGCCACGGGCTGCTTCCTCACCACCAGGGGCACGGCTCTCGGGCTGCGCAGCCCCTCTGGAAGCCCCGGCGCTGCAGATGCAAACTCACTCACCTCGTGGTCAGAAGGGAGCCCGCAGCCGGCCCGTCCACGCCGAGCCCTCGGAGTGCCAAGCCCGGGGCAGGTCCCCCCTTGGCTCAGGTGAAAGGGGGGCAAAGTCCCCGCGGGGAGGTGCCGCGGGCCCGCCTGCCCCATTGGCTGCCCGCGCAGTGGAGGGGACAGAAGGAACGGAAGAGCAGCAAACTCTGCCCCAGTACCTGGCCTCCGTGCTCCCTGCAATTCACCCATCGGTCCGGGCAGCATCACCATCCCCGTGCTGCCCTCATGGTGACAGAGAAATGCCTCCAGACACCTCCATTGTGCCGCAAAGAAATTGGCTAGTTTCCTGGAGATGCAGAACAGGCCTCAGGATGAGGACACAGCACAGAGGTGTTTGGCTTTGCAAACACAAGAAGAGGCAGAATAGATTAACCTGGGTGTCCCCAGAGGGGAACAAGAACTCCTGATTAGCAGCAAAGGCTCCTGAACTCCCATTCCAGCTCGTTTGCTGACTTGCTCTTTGCCTTCAGACAGGATTTCCAACCGCAGCCAGCAGGCTGAGGAACACCCTGTTCTCCAGACAACGTTTCAGCCAGGAGCCAGAGGGACACAAGCCCTTTCCACACATCTCCTGCTGTGACATTGTTAGTGACACGGCGAGACAAGGCCAGAGCACAGCAGCAGCAGAAATTCAGGCCCAGCATTTTGCTGAAATACAGCCGTAGGCTCCAGCCTGTGGTCGGCAGAGACCTGCAAACCCACGCCCTGATTCACGGGGATCTTGTAAAGGTAGCTACGGAGCAACTAGTCCGTACGCAGACACAATGAACAGGCTACGGGGAAGCTCCCAGAGCCAATGGTTACAACGGCCGATGTCATTTTGCAGCTGGAGCAACACGTGGAAGCAGAAGCTGACTGACTGACACTGAAGCAGCCAGACATGACCATGCTGGTATTCAGGCGAGTTCACAGCTCGGACATCCTGAGATGACCTAAGTGCTTGCTTGTTGCCAGTGATCCCCCTTCCAAGTGCTGCTTGAGAAATCGTGTAGTCATGCATCGAACTGGTGTGATTCAAACACATTTTCAACCCGTCTCACTCCGGAGCAGTTCCCCATGCCAGTTTCTATGAAATTACAGCCTTGGAGAAACACGGCGTCAGCTGGAGAAAGAGCACAAACTAACCGAGAAGCTGGAGTGTGGAAGATCAGAGACGGAGCAGGGAAAAGAAACAAGAACTTGTATGAAATCTGTCCTTTTCACTGTTCTGTGGTGGCCTTGTCTGTGAAGAAAAGGCAGACCCGGAGCCTGATGGCACAGCCAGACCACTCCTCTGATCTGGAAGGACTTGCTGAACATGGGAAACGAAGCGGTGCAAAGCCCTCACGAGGGTGCTCTGCCAAGAGACCGGCAGAGTAGAAAAAAGGTACAAAGCAGTAACTAAAAACTACCAACCGAGGAGCCCAAGGGAAAATGAGTGTTGGATTCAAGCTCGCTCAGTAGGAACGAGGCAAACAGGGCAGAGCTGAGGACCTGGGGTGTGAAAGGGCCCATTCATTCCCCATGGGCAACAAAACCCGGGCTCCTGGCTCTCAGCAGAGTGCTCTCCTCTGAAAGAACAGGCCTTCAGCAGCCCTGCTGGGAAAAAAGAAAAAAGAAAAAAAAAAAAATTCTGGCCAGTTCGTGGCATTACCTCATCAGAGCACCACCTACACACCCACGGAGCTGTTCCTGTCCGATGCCCTGCAGCGCGTCCTCCTGGGCTGGTGCCAGACCCGAGGCTGCAGAGGGGCCGTACCACAAGGGCTGTAAGTTCAGCTCTGTCCCTTCCAGCCCAGCAGCCAGCAAGGGGCTCCTGGGTCAGTGCCGACACACGGCGGCTCCCGCAGCACGACAGAAGATGGATGAAGTTGTCATGTTATACTCAGCCAGGTCGAGACTGCTCCTTCCTTCTCCAAACTCACCCGAGCCAGGGAACAGACAGAGAAGGGAGGGGAAAAGGCAGCCAACCTGCTGCAGACGGCCTCTTGTGCATCCCCGTCACTCCACGGAGATCTCACACTTTTATTTTTCCTGTCGTGTTCCCCAGGATGACCAGGTCCTCAAGCAGACAAAAGCCAGAAGTGCTCCTTCTCTCTGCTGGAGCCTGGGCCTTGGTCCTCCGCCAGCTGCAGTGAGAGGGAGCATTACTGCAAGCACTCACCCTGCTAAATTCTGTCCAATTTCACGGGGTTCCCTTGCCCATCTGCCCGTAACAGCCTCGTCTTCTCACTGGTGCTCCTGCACAAGCTCACGATGATGGGGAACAGCTCAGGTCTCGACAGCCCGAGCTCACCGGTTCTTGGCAAAGGGGTGAAACAGCAAATGAGGCAAAGTACGAAGAGGGAGGGAGAGCTGGATACCTACATCTCTGCTCCAACAGCTGTCTGCAGACAAAAAGGACAAAAGGCCGTGCAAGCACGTCAGCTGCCCTGAGCACCGCTTTTCCTGCTCATCCTTCCCACTCCTGCTCGCTGCAGAGAACGTGGCCCATAATTACTGCAAGCAGGGGAGGAGAAGACATGCAGGGAACCTCCTCTGCATGTGTGCTGATCTCAGGTGAAAGGAGCCCCCAGAACGTGTCACTCGCTGCTTGCAGAAACAGCCCAGGCTCTCAGTATCCCGACTGTGGGAGCAGAGCTCCACGCCATCGCCCTGGGCTTGCAGGCTGCGTCACGCCAGGGTGGTGGAGCACCAAGCGGTGTTCGCTCCCCCAGAACCCACACCCCGTGGAGAAAACAGCTGGTGGCGGACGTCCTGGCGGCGTCCCACAGCACCTAGCTGAGCTCTGCGCGTGGCAGAGCCCCAAAAGGGGCTGGGGGCTGCAGCGCTGCGGGGACAGGAGGCTGGCTCTGGAGCAGAAAGCTTCCTTCCATCTACCGCGCCTGCTGCCAATTCCCTTCGCAGCCCTGCTCGTTAATAAAAACACAACACAATAAAAGAGAACCGCACACACGTATACCTTGCCCAAATTCCCTCCATCCTGCCCGATCCTGAGTCACCGCCAGCCGTTAACTGTTGCCATGCACTGAGGAGGACACGGTTATTAAACTAATAGGGGCTGCTTAACCTGGCTACAAATATACACGAGTTCTTTGTGCCTTAGTGAGCTAATAAGGCATGTGCTAATTACATTAATTCAAACAAGCCCAGCGTGCCCCGAGGGCAAAGGGAGAGAAGGGTGCAACAAACCCAGGCTCTTTCATAATAGCTGTGCGAGAGGGGAAGGTACTTGCCTTGACAAGGCTTGAGGAGGAGCAGCACGGGAGCGCTGCGGCTCGCGCCCCGCAGCTCGCTCAGCCCAGCTGCCTGGTTATCGGGCAAGAAGCCTGGCTCCTTCACCCAGCCCTGGGCGCAACGAGGGAAACGAGATCCCCTCTCCGAAGGGCCAGCTGGCTCGGCCCTTCGTCCCTCCATCAGCGCGGCGCAGAGCATGTCACCGGCCTCGGGGTGACACCGTGCCATTTGGGGGCCCCTTGCAGCGGGGCCAGGTGTCAGAACAGAAACGGATCCTCCCGAAAGGGGAGGAGGCAGGGGAAGAGCGCGGTGGGGAGAAGGGGAAGGAGGGCAGGAAGGGCAGACGCACGATCCTGGCCAGGCTGGGGTATGCTCAGAAAGGAGCCCCCCGCTTGCCAGCCCCGAGAAGCAGGTCCCTCACCTCCGCCATCACCAGAGAGGAGCCCTCCTCGGTGCCGGCTCGCGCTGCGGTGCCTGCCTCCTGGCACACGAGGCAGGGAGAGGAAGAGGAAGAGGAGAGGAAGTCGCTCGTATTTCTGTGCATCTCCGAGGCCACGTGCTCACCGAGCACTTTGCAAAGCATGCGCATGTTCCTGCTAGGGGACACTAGGGGACCGTGACAGAGCAAAGCAGGAGAGGGTTTTTTCCCCTCTGCTCCCACTTCTTCCTACACCATGTGTGTCGTCGGGCAGTTCGCAGAGCTGTGCCCAGCAGCAAGGACCATGCCGTGGGAACTGCGCAGCATTTTAAAGATGCTTACGCTCCCCACGGACAGCATCTCCTACCAGGTACCCAGGGCTGCAGTACAATGCGGTTCATCCCCTGCACAGAGCCACGGGCACAGGCTCCATGCAGCCTTGACAGTGAGCTGGCAGAGAAGATGCAAATATTTTCACACAGAAACCATACGAGGGATTTTTAGCCCCGGAAAGTACATCTCTTTCAAGCCACGTCAGCCTCTTCCCCAGCAGAGGCTGTGGTTACTCAGTCACTAGCCTGGCACAAACCCATGACACTGCCAAAAAGGAGGGAGCTCTTCCTTCCCCCAGCAACCAGCCTCACTCCCTTCTGACAGGCCTTCTCCCTGGCTCCCCATGCCTGCAGCTGAAAAAAACAACAACCAACCAAAAAAGACCCACCGATGAACAGCAGGAAAATAGAACAAGAATCCCTTCTGGGAAGCCCGGGATGCGAGCGTGCCTGGGTGCTGCACAGAATGCTTTAAAAGACCCAGAGCCTTGTGGGGGCTGTGGAACAACTGACGGGTGTCACTCCCGAGAGGGCTCCTGTGTGCGAGCACGCGGACACTGTGTGCAGCCTTCAAGCTCAGCCCCGGCTGCGTGGCTGCTACCTTCTGCACCAGATGGGCGTGGAGAGCAAACAGGCTAACACAAGGATATTCCCCCAGCTTCCCCATGCTTTGCAACAGCAGGTGGAGACCTTTCCGACGAAGGCAGCATATGTCCTTACCTCCCACTGCTGAAGGCACACCGTGACTAATGCTCCCCAGACACGCCAAGTGCCAGCTAAATGTCACGTTGATCAACGTTCCTCGCCTCTCAGCCACAGCAGTGCAGGACAGTCCTCCCAGGACACCGCTGCTGTTGCTGCCCGTCCCTTTGCTGTACCGGTGCATGAATCTACCTGCTCTGCTCCTGCAGCACAAAGCGTGTTTTTCTCCTCCCATCTCAGCTGCTTGCTTACGCCAAAGCTGTTGGGAGCACAACAAAATGGTTCCTTGCTCGACGCGCGTCAGCAGCCCCGCACGGGTCACGCTGCTCCTAGCAGCTCCTCGGAGAACCTTCTACGTGCTTGGTGACGAGCAGGAGAATTGCCAAGGGGACTGCAACTGCTGTCTGACAGCTCTGGAGTCTGCGGCGTGATCCCTCCACCAGCTCCCTCCTTGCCCAGGGTGCTGTGAATCAGCAGAGACTCCAGCAGGCTGCAAAGCAGGCAAGGAGCTCCCAGCAGGGAGAGAATATATTTAGGAGGCTCCAGACAAATAAACACACACGCGGTCCTGCTCATCAGCACAGCACAGAAGGAGACAGGTAATACAAGGAAGGAAAAAGAGGGACAGGGGTAAAAAAAGCCCTCCCGGGAGCGCAGCACGCTCGGGAGCGCGCCCACACACCGCCTGGCATCTCTTGCCACCCCCGGCGAAGCCAGAGGCAGACCGTCCGTCGGAGCGCGGCTGCGAATCGTCCCTCTCTTGGGAAGGGCCCGGGGCTGGGTCAGGTTATTTATATAGCGTCTGGCATGTCTGTCGGGCTCATCACGGCGGTGTCCGAGCTATTTCCTTCGAGCTCGCCGTTAGTTTTGGAGAACCAGAGCGGGGCATCACTAAATCTTAGTGTTACGTTTTCTGCAAAAAATGGTATCAAGAAGACAACAGCTGCCCACGTGCACACAGTGAGCTGCTAACAAAGCACGGGGACAGCTCAGGGGAAGGGGTTCAGGCCAACGCAACGTGTTTTATGTCCTTTAGAAGAACTGCTACCCTTACAAAATAGCCTTCATAAACAACAGCTGTTCCCGAAGGATGAGATGAACCAACAAGTGTGGCTGTTGCCTTACAGAGAAGAGCTCAGCTTACCCAGGACGCGGACAAGGAAGCTATCCCTGTGCTTGGGAACACTGACATAAAACAAAACAGGAAAATGAAGGGCCCAGGAGAGAGCACTCATGATGTCAGATCACACCTTCTGCAGCAGCTGCCATTGCAACTGCATACAAGAGGCAAAACCCTGCGAGTGCTGCTGCTCCTGCTTGCTTGCAGGCTACGGGGGCAGACGGATGTTTTACCACCCATCCAAGGTCACGCTTGGAGTCTGTGGCAAAGGAGAGAGCAGCACCCAAACTCATGGTTAGTGCCTGAAATACCCTGTCCCAAAATCACACTTCCTGTTTTGTTTTGAAAGGAGGAGCTCCAGCCACGGAGCCAGCTCCCAGGTAGGGCAGGCACAGCCCAGCACTGGCTTTGATGGGACTTTGGGCATCTCCAGCTGCTCAAATTCATGTGATTCTGGCAAATTAATCTATAAATTAAAAATAATTTTAAAAAATCAATAAATGCCACGCAGCCAGGGAAGAAGTGAAATCCAGACAGCTCTGCTGGTGCGCCACAAACCAGCGTCGGTGCCAAAGGAAGGCGCACGGCACAGGGAGACTCGACAAGGCATTGCCACCCACCCACGACAGCACCGCTAAAATGAGAACAAGAGCTGATTATGAAGAGGTTTAACAAAACAAACATAAAATTGCATTCCTGGGAGTAGCTCACCATGGGCTGCATTCAATCAAGATCAACACAGACCTCACAAATTAAACAAACAGCATCCCATCGCATTTCCTCTGACACTAAGAATAAGCATTCCTGCCCGGGTGCCTTTCCCTTTCTCCATGTGGGCAGCCCCTGTAAGAGAGCAAGTATGCAAAGCTTTCTTATTTGCAGATGCGTAAGAGGAAACTGCCAGACAGAAATCCAAACCACCCAGGGTGGCAAGGTCTTTTCATTGGGTTTATTTGGGTTTTTGCCTTGTTTTCTCAAGCTTTTGTGCCCCTCTTAGTTTATCTTAACAACTGGAACTACCCAGCAAGCCATACCGCAAGGTTACAGCCCACTCCTCCTGCACCCTACCTTTGTGCTTGAAGGCAAACAGGAGGGGATAGGAAAAACCGATTTCTGCAGTGCTGGAGTCCTTGGGAAATGCACCATAAAAGAGATGTACTGGGTGTGTGCGTACCAGAGTCAGAAATAAATACAACACTGGCTTGCACAGGCAGCATCCGAAGCTCGTGCACTGCTACGCTTCCAACTCTCTCACCTTCTAGTAGTGCAGATGTTTGGGTATTTCTACGGAAGCTAAACGTGCAGACACGGGCAGCAAAGCAGGCTTTTGCATTTCCCCACAATGCAGTGGTAAGGCAGCAGGTGACGCATACACAGACGGAAAAGAAATAACCAGTCCTTACATCCCTGCTAGAGCAGGAGGCAGGACTCAGAGACCGAGCAGATCCCTCCCCATCCTGCAATTTGTTGGATTTGTTGCAAACTATTAGGATTAAATACGATTTAAACCTGGGAGCAGAGTTAAGGCTGTGCAGGCAGCTGGGACATAAACATGTCCACCTGAAAGCCTAACTGGACACGACAAACTTGTAAGGGACAGACTTGAAGAGGCTCTGTGCCCAGGCTCTCCCCATGGCCTGAGGGCTCGCACATGATGATCTGACCTCAGCTGGTGCAAACCGAATGTGCTGCACTGCCTGTGCCAGAACTACCTCGATTTACTGCAGCCAAGGGCCACGGCGCACGGCTCTGGGACACCACTGACCAGCCAGCAGGTGTGTGGAAACCTCCTCCTGGGGAAAAACAAAATAGAAACAAAAACAAAAACTGATAAAAGGACAGCCAGGAAGAAGGCAGGCTTAGGAGAAATGCCTATCTGTTCTGAAGCAGCGCATAAAAGGGGACTTGCAGAAGGTCCCTTGATGGTGCATTTGCACCCTGCTATAATATACACGAGCTGCAGCCAGCAGGATCACAGGGAAGCTCATTTGTCCCAGCCATTCCAAACCTGGTTTGGTTACACCTCATCTCCCCAGCACGGGATCTCCTAACAACTGAACAAAAATATTTTGCATTTTTCCCCTCTTCCTTCAGCCTTGGGGCCTAGTTCAAAGCTCTTTTATGTCGTTCTGGCAGCACAGCGTGCTTCTAGGCAGACAGAAACAGCCCATTAAAAGATACACCCTGTGCGAGGGATCTTGCTGGCACTGGGAAGTTACCAGGGCAAAAGTTTTGCAGTTCCCTGCCCAGGTTAGCTCAGGGATCGAGTGACAAAAGCAAGCACTGCGCTGCAGCCAGGCAGACCTGCTGTGGGCCAGCACCAAGGGCCACCCGAGTGCCTTTGCAGACACATTCAGTGCTGCTAAACTTCTCGCCACGCAACCAGCCGCCCTCGCCTTTCACCCCAAATATTTCACAAGGGCACACTGCCTTTCAGCAGCTATGGTGAGTTGGGCAACTGCTCGCCCAGAGCATTATGCTTCCAAAAGACACAGAGCGGGGTGAAAGAGGTGGTTCAGGGGTTTGCCAGTGTTTGTAGAACAAGTGTCCCCCAGCCCAGCACACAGCTGGCTCCTGCCAGGGAGGACCCAAAGGGAAGACAAGGCAGCGCTACGCCACACCTCGGCGCTCCTGGCTGAGGAAGGATTAGTCACATTAGTCACTCCAGAGTGTCAAAGGATCATTAGCTATTTTCACAGCATTGTGCAGTCATCACACACCTAGATCAGGCTTCACCCCCCACGGAAAATCTGTTCTTAGAGGAATCTGTTCCCTCATCAGGAATACGAGCTCCAAACACAGCGCAGTGTTTTCACATCTACTTTTCCCCCTATAAATGCTGCTGCCCTAATCCAGAAGAGCTCTCCCTCCCAATATTTCACAATTTTTGGCATAAAGACAGTTACGTAAGAACAACTATGCAGGCACATGAAACGCTCGCAGCTCCTTAGCAAGAATTTCCCTCTCGTGGCACCCTCATTGGAGCACAGCTCCAGAAAACACCGAGTATCACGGCTCCCAGGCTCTGAGGGCACGCCAAACCCCAGCAGCTCCTTCTCCGTCCCTTGTCTTCATCACACTTTTACCCTGCCAGAATCCTACAACACAAAACATGAAGCACAAGTGAGCAGGAGACTGCTCCTACATACACACGTTGCCGTCACCTTGGCCAGCCAGGGTCAGGTAGGTGCTTCCCCGTCTTCTCCACTAACGTCTGTCTTGGCAGGAAAAGGGGAGCATATGACCCTGCCAGGCTGTCAATGACTTCTGCCTCCTTGTAACTTAACACAGCACACTATCCCTTCTTAAAATGGCAGCAGGAGGATCGCACAGGGCTCTGGCATCTTAGTAAGACATTAACAAGATTGTTGGGCGTCAAACAAGACAGCAGGCTTTCCTTCAGAGCTGTGCCGTGCTCCAATTTACGATGCAGGTTTGCTCCGTATTCCAACTCGGCCATCCACCTCCTGCCAAAACGCAACGTGCCTCACCATGACGGGCTTCCTGGAAACAAACGAGCCCAAGGGCACAACACCAGGAGAAAAACCGTACCTGCACGAATGACAACAAAAAGTACACGATTCAAGATCCTACAGGCATAAATCCTCTTTTAATACTGGTGTTTGTTTCCTGGTGAAGAGGTTTGAGTCTCTCCCTCCATCAGGCCTCCTCTACGCCTTATAACAGCTTATAACAGCCTGGAAAGCAAAACAGAAGCTGCGGCTAAGAGGACAACCGCCATCCAAGCCCCACATGATATACTGTTATCAGCCAAGTACCACTCTAGTTTGATTGCCTTTTGCTTCCCATTGCCAAGAAGTGAGTTTAAGAGGCGAGCCCCAATGGCTTGCAGTGATCGAAATCACTGCAGATATTGCCCCGGCGGCAGCAGCCCCACCACGACGGGCCACGTCCTCACGGCAGCGAGTGTCAGGGGATGAAGGCCCCTTCCCCCGGGGGGCTACACAGAAACAGCTGGTGCTGACAGCCCCTGCCCCGCCTGGCCAGAGTGCTTACATTTTTGAGGGATTCAAGGAAACAAAGATTTTGGGACAAATAAATACAGTCCAGCCCGGTTGTCTGCTAGACTCTGACAGCCCAGCAAGATGTAGGAACCCCAAGCTGAGCACCCCTGCAGGAGACAGGCCCGAGGCACTGGAAAATCCGATTTCCACGACTGTGTCCTCGCCCAGCAGGAGCCCAGCGGGGAGTAGCGACAGCACAGAGGATGCTTGGGGTCTTCCCTTCCCAGGGTGACCTTGAGGAAACCCCCAAACCCACCTGCGTTTCCACGGCGCCCATCCCCGCGGGGAAGAGCACGATAACCTTGACCCACCTCCACGAGGCGCGGAGCTGGCTTAGGAGAGCTGGCAGGATCCTGGCGGCGCTCGGGCTGCCCGTCCTCCGTGCTCACGCGGCAGCAGACGCTACAACCCCACAAACCACCCCGGGAAGAAGCCGGGGAGACGGACACGAGTGGCTTTCGATGGCAAAAAGCGGCGGCTGCGGGGCTCTCGGGGCACAGCTCCAACCGCACACGTGTCGCCCGCAATCCTCAGGCGCGGGCGAGCGGAGGACGGGGCACGTCGCCACCGTCCCCAGCGCCCACCAAGGGCGACCCCAGCACCGTGGGGAGCTCCGAGCAACCCTGGGGGGCCTCGGGACGATCTCCCCAAATCGGGTTTCGCCCCACATGTGCCTCCGGCCCCACATGTAGCAAAGGGACCCGCACCCCTGTAGCAAGGGGGGCGGCTGGCACCCATCGGGGTGCTCCCCGGGGGGGCAGCTTAGAGCCCCGGGGCTGGGAGGGGGGGAAAGGGGGCACAGGGGAGGCCGCAGCCCCGCGATAAGGAGGAGAAGGCGGGGATCGGGGCAGCAGCGGGGGGGGGGACGAGACGGGGACGGGGGGCGAGGAGGGCGCTGGGGCTTCGCCCGCACTTACCGGGCCGGGCGGCGGCGGCTCCCGCCGGGGCCGGAGGCCGGTGCGGAGCGGGGTGCGGAGCTCCTGTCCGGCGGCTCGGCTCGGCTCGGCTCGGCTCAGCTCTGCCCTCTGTGGCCGTGCTCGGTGCAGGAAAAGCGCCGGGCCCTTCCCCGCCCGCCGCGTCGCCGTAGCAACACGGGCCCGGGGCCCGGAGCGGGCCGCGGCCTCCGTTCTTCCCCGCTCCCCAAGGGGCTGTGGGGATCCTGCAGGCTCTGTCGGCCACAGGCAGCCCCCCCCCCGAAATATTCCCCAAGGGATTTCAAGGTAAATTGCTTAAAACAGGGGGGGAGTGATCAGCGCCGGCCTCCCCGGGGAGGAGCCTGGCCCCGCGGCATCGGTTCCATCGGCCCCCTGAATCCGTCTCCAGCCGAGGGCTCCAGACCCAACAGCACCCACAGACTGAACCTAATCTCTGAAAAAGAGGATTTTTTCTCTCAGAAAGACCCTCCCGGCCATCCTTGCCTCCATTAAATGGCTGGTGGTGTGCCCACCAAACGCGCCAGTCCGTCATCTTGCTACCTGGCGAGCATCCTTCCAGCCCGGTAAAATAACAAGCAAAACCCCCAAAACTTGTCCACAGAATAAAGGCCAGGCTGGTTGTCATCACATGGGTGATGATATTTTGTCCCTTGCTGAGGACGGCTGCCCAGCTGTAATGTCTCCAGGCCACATGCAGGCATCGTTTTCACATTTTTATTAGGACAGTATCGGGGACGTGTCGTGGTGCAGAGGGGTTGAGAAGAGCCCCTCGCTCCGCCAGCAGCAGGTGACACCCTACATGTCCAGGCCAGCGGCCACCAAGGGGCCGTACCCCTCCTTTAACAATTAATTCGATTTTCCTGCGGCTCCCACAAGCACCAGCTCTGCCAAAACGCCCGAGGTGATGTGCGGAAAGCACCATTTTCTGTTGTTTTTGCCTAGTTTTTGCACTGGAACAGATGGATTCTGATTTTCTCACTTCTGCAAACTGGGAACGACACCTCTGATGGGCACTGAGGAGGCGGAAAGGGCTGCAGCACCCTCACGCAAGCACACACGTGCAACGCAGTGGGGAGACTGGAGCAAGCCCAGCCACGGTGAGGCCTCCTGGTTTGGGGTGGCCTCACAGCTGGCCAGCAGAAGGCAGACGGGGTTTTGGAAAGACAGCTCGCGTCAGGCAAAGGGGATCGCTTTTTTTAAGCAGAATTAAAAGGAAGGACACAGTGGGGTTTTAGTGTGGTGTCTGATAGCAATATGCCTGTGCTATTCCAAGGATTTCAGACAACCAGGGGCCCAAAAACAAGAACTGGGCTCTGGGCTCCTCCAAAAACTGTTCCAGCCACACACAAATGCAGCCTGGGCCACAAACCACCAAGTATGCAAGGAATAAGGAGCCGATGCTTGCTTCAGGGTCAGGCTGGGTTTTCATGGAGATGAGCCGCAGATGGAGAAACACGACACAGGGGCTTCAAACCTGACTCCTTTTACAAGACAAACAAACAAACCAAACCCACTGAGACACTATTTCAACAAGCTCTGGAAAATAACGGAGGAGACCAGGAGGACAGCAGCAGCCAGGCAGCCCTCTGTGGCTCTTGGGATGACAGCCATAAAGAGGGGAAGGTGTCCAGGGAACGCGTCTGTAATAGCATCGTTCACCTGGCACTACACTGTAAAAGACACCGTGAGTTCACCTGCAGGAGCTGGCAGAGCACAAATACACAGTTAGGGTGTGCAACAAATCAGAGGTGATCAGAGAAGAGCAGCTACAAGGATGGGGGAGCACATCAGGCTAACGAGAACGCTGCACACACAGAAGTGGCAATTACACAGACGTGACAAACAGCCCAGACATGGCAGAGAGGTGCACGTGCCTGAAAATGAGAGGAGCTTGGAATCACAGTCAGACCTGGGACCTGAGGTGAGAAAATGATGTTAACCAGGGGCTGGTGAAATACCACAAGCCAATGCTAATGAGCTGGATGTAGGTGAAAAAGAGAGCAGCTCATGCACTTTTCAGCCTGGGATGAGAAAAGCACGAGAAATTGCAGCATTTGGTGGCTGGTGGTGGCAAAGCTCACTCCAGAAAGATGGTACCTGACCGTTTGGCAGCTGGCTGGAGGGAGACCTGCACACCACAGGATTTTTTTGGCATGGATCAGCTGGGCATCCATCCCAGGGCTGAAATGTGGGTGCGTCCCCCACGTGCAGCTGTGCTGGCGTGAGGGGACAGAGAACTGCTCACCCACGGTGTGACTAAAGGGAACCCATCACCTGATGGAGGGGCATGGGCCGTTTTGTTCAGCCCGCGTCACACAACATTGGCCATGCCATGGGCAGGGAGCCACCAGCATGGTCTGTCCAGCCCCACAGCCCTGTCACCACCACGGGCAGCGAGGTGCAGGCAGCAGGCGGGATGGATGCTCTGGCAAGCACCAACATGGGGCTCTTCATGCTGCCTCCATCCCTAGCTGGTTTGCTTCAGTTAACAGCAGCAGGAATCGAGCAAGTGGTGTTAGGGGAATATAGTTAAGACTGGTTTTCATAATGCTTCTGTGCCATCAGTGGCATCCCCCAGGGTCACTTCTAGGGGCTAGGCAGAGAACAGCCAGGCATCTGGTCCTGCCTTCCTTGCGTCCCTGCTCTGCCCTGATTTGCAAAGGCATCAGTAGGTTTCACACGGACAAAAGCCAAACTGAACTCAGCGTGGGTAGCTGGGGACAGATTTTGCTATTTATCATATCTTGCCATCCTGTAGATGGGCTGGACAGTGCTGTCCCCTGGCAAAGAAGAGGTTAACGCTGGCCTGCTTTACGCTGAGTTTTAATAGGACTTCAAAACCACCCATTTTTATTTTTGGTTCTGCTGCATAAAAACAACTGCTCTTTGTAACCTGCATGGAGCAAAGGACCCGCTTCCTCTGGCAGCCTTCAAGAGAGGGGATAAAAAAAAGCAGAGGAAGAGAATTCGCATTCAGCAAGTGCCAGGTTGTCAAGGTTTCCTGTGCTCTCAAACATAATTTTTTTTCTCCTGACAGAGCACAAGAAAAAAATTAAAACTGCTGGGTACAAAGTGGAGCTTCCAAAGCAGCAGCAACCTGTGCTGTCTGATCTGCTACAAGGTGACCGGGCGAGATCGCAGCCATGGGCTCGCACCCCCTGCCCTTCCACACGTGGCCAGGAGCAGAGCTCAGGCCCTCCCGTGCAGAGAAACCCGCTGCGTGGCACGGTTCAGCCTCCCAGAGAAGGGCAGGAAACATTTCGTGTTTCTCTGCCCCACGCCTTTCCCCGTGTGGGACTGAGATCTCAAAGCGGAAAGCGAGGAAAGCGTCAGCCTGGCTGCCAGAGAGGATATGGGCTGTTTTGGTGCTGCGGAGGATACGGGATGAATGCAGGCTGCTGGCAGAGGAAGAGGCTTTCACGAGGCTGCATTTTTCAGCTTCCTCCCCCATTCGCATTGCTTTCTGTTTTAATAAATCACGGAGTGCCAGTGAAATCCCCACGTGCGTGACGAGTGTGGGAATTAAACCAACACTTAAAAAAGACAAATCTGATGAGCTTGGTCACCGCTGCCCTGGTGGCCACCCTGGACACGGTAATCAGAGTGCTGGTAGACAATTTAACTGGTAAAGATTGGAGAGGCAGTAACGTACTATTAACACCAGCCAACATCATTTTCAGGAAGAATCAATCTCAAACAAGCTCCATCTCGTTCATTAGGATCATAGGATAGGCTGCCAGAGTTAACAGCACAGAGGTGATGTGAGAGGTATCCAGCATCCGACCGCTAAAAATACAGCGAAAGAGTATTAGCTGATTCAAAGATGAATTAAATGATTCACAGATTCAAAGCTGGCTGTCGGCTTGGACACTGGGAATCACCCGGAAAGCACTGATCCAGCAGGTCTGGTTTCATTTTTTGGTGTTGACGCTCAGCCTTACATCTACACCTTAAAGAAAGGAGAGAGGAAGCGGATGCAGGTGGGAAGTGGTTGGGGCACAGGAGGGGACAGCTCTGCCCCACGCCTGCCTCTGTTGTCCCCAAGAGCCCAAGAGTGCCAGCAAGGATGGTCTGTCTGTCCCCACGGAGTGGTGACTCGAGGGAGGGAGGCTGCAGCTGTATTTTTAGCAGCTATTTGATTCAAATGCCTAGCAAACAGCAGGAGGAAAGTCCCTGATGCTTGGATCACACAAGCGTTCCTCTCTTGCTGGCCAGCAAACCCTCCTGCAACTTCTCTCCAGCAAAAGCAGGGGGATCAAGGCTCAGCATCGTTAGTCTCTGAAAAAGAAAATAAAAGAAAAAAGCAAGCAGAAGGAATTGCCAGCTTCCATCACTGACCATAAAGAAGCCAAAAAAGGACAAAAACGGGATTTTCTCTCCTTTGTTAAGCGGCTTCTGGCGCCGGCAACGCCTCAGGACCTGACTCACACCATGGCCCAGCTCCTGCAGCATGCCCCACAGGAACAGCCACCCCAGATAAGCATCTCTCCATGCCTGGCATCCCTGGGTCGCCACCCGAGGTGCCTGCCCCCCCGTGACCCCATTCCCACACATCTCTCCCCGCTGTTTCCTGCAGCAGCGGTGCCTCAGTGCCTTTGGCCCCGCTGGGCAGCCGAGGCAGCCTCCCACACTCAGCACGGAGAGCACAAAGGCAACCAGTCTGCCCTGCGCGTTTATCTCCCCGATAAAGGAGCGGGGCACTTTTGTTTATTGAGTGCTGATGAATGGCGCTGTCTTGGCTGCGAGATCGGCCGCCACGTCCCACTCCGGGCCTGGCTGCTGGCAGGGAGCTGGCGGCTGCAGGCGCTTATTGCCACAAGAGCCTTTTGGCAGGGCTTAGCCCCTCGTCCCATTGAGAGGGTGTGCAGCAAATGGTTTAGTTTGCTCTGGGATTTTACCGTGCTCCCTTCTCTCCCCAGCTTATTTCTTCATCTGTCCTTCCAGCACGGACAAATAACTAAGAGAGACCTGCATCTGCACTATCCCTCTCTGAAACACCTCTGCAGGGAGGGTTACAGCTTCCTGGGCACGCTGCCTCACCCAGGGCTGGGAAGATGCTGCCAGCTCTTTAAGAGCCGTGTTACTGCAGGACCCTGAGCTCCTTCCCTCGAAAGCTGATGGATCCATTTCTGACCGTCTCTGCCCTCCAGCCACCGTCACCGCGCAGCGGTTGTCAGGAAATATCTTGTTTAAGCAGCGGGATCTTCTTTTCTCTGCCTGGGCTGTGACCAAATCATCTGTCGTAATGGATTTTTGAGGGTGTCTTCTTGCTTCTCTCAGTGCAGCAGGATCAGAGCCTCACCAGGATCTTCTCCAGCCGCCTGCTCCTTGCCCTGCAGCAGCTGAAGGACATGCTCAGCCCCAGAGGCCAGCGACCTGCGTGGGAAGCAGTGCCTGGGGGAGCAGCTCCAACCAGCATCACAGCACCTGCTTGATCTCAGCACCATCCTCGGGGAGGAGCTGAGAATCACGAGGATTGCCTTTTTCTCCAAGCTGGAGGGAAGAAAAGCCAAAACATTTGTCCCTCTTCTGGATAGGTGTTCCTGCTTTCAGAGGGAGGGCGAGCCTGCTGTAAGCAGCAGCACGGGGAAGATCCATACCTAAGCTCACATCCCTCCCAGCCTGTCCTACTCGCTGCAATCTAAAGCTTCCCTTTATCAGAACAACAAAGCACAATCAGAAGCCTAATCACCCAGGTTCAGCAGTGCAGAGATAGGACCCTCCAGAGGGGCCGCAGCCACACCCTGCACGAGCCCTGCTGTCTCCTGAACACACAGAGCTGCTGTGTCTAAACCTGGTGTTGCTCAACACTTCCAGAAGACCGGGTCTGACCCCGGGCAGAGACCTGGCAGAGCTGGAGTGGCTGGGACATGCCCAGGGGTCCCCCAGAGCGCTGCGTGTCCTCACCTCCTGCTCACGGCCAGTGCTGGAAGACGCCTCCAGCTGCAGCTCTCTGCAGAGATGTTCAGTAAAATCAAGGCAGAGCGGATGTGTCCACGTTTAACGTGCCCAGGGTGGGAATCCTGCGTCTCCTCTGCCTTTGGATGGTGCTGCCTGGTTGTTACGGGTCACCACCAAAATCCTCCCGGCTCCGAGGAGGGGTCAGGGCAGCAGCCACCTCTGCCCGTGGTCTCCCCGTGTCCACGGGGAGGTTTCAGCAGAAGCAGAAGCGAGACTCGCAGCAACCCTCTTGCCTTTCTAGAGAAAGCAAGCAGGGATGTCTGATCCGCTCCCTCTGCCCGCTGCAGCTTTCCACGTGCCCCATTGTTGCTGTCTTACTCACCTCCTGCCTGAGAAAGGCTTGGGAAGGCGCTCCGCTCTCTCTATTCACGTGGCTTTCAGCGGATCGTTTTCCCACCAATTTACCCAATTACTTTCCGAACACAACATTTATATTTTGACCTCAAACATTTCACAGCAATGAGTCAGCTTTAGAACTATGCGGGGGGGGGGGGGGGGGGGACGTCCTTTCGGCTTTTTTGGCAGGTGCTGTTGGACTGTTTCCTTTGCTGCCACCTAGTCGTGAAACAGCATATGGGAACCAGCTACCTACTCAGTCTTCATTCCTCCCCAGGAGGATAAAAAATGCTCTGTGATATTCTTCTCTGAGCATCCCTGCTACCCCTTGCACATTTCCCAGTTCCAGTGTCTGCTACCTGGAAAAGGCAAGAGCTGCTCTGGTGTTCAATGAGCAAATCCTGTCCCGCCTTCCCAAAGCAACCACCAGCACGGGGCGAGAACACAGGCCTCCTGCGAGGCAGGAAGGATAGAGGCAAAATTTTCCACCTTCACGATGCCTGCCTGGCTTCTACATTTCCCAGGCACAGAGCTTCTTCAAGGGAGCTGAGGTCTGGAGCGAGCATCAGACTCTCCCCATGGGTTTTCAGGCCTCACAGATTTACAGCAAATTGAGAAGAAAATGTGTGCTTTAAGAACACAAAATTTATTTCTGCCGAGTTCAGAAAATGGACACACATTTGTGCCAAAGGCTGTTTGCTTTATTTTAACAACATACAACTAACAAGGGTGACGGGCTCACCTCAAGGCAGCTCTGGGCTGGGGCTCTGCCCCATACCTTTTCCAGTGGAAGCTGCTGTGAGCCTCCTTTTGGGGGAAAACAGTGCATTTGAGGGAACTCGGATTTTCTTTCCCTTATAAGAGCAGTATAACGCAGTCGAGTATAGGCCTGAAGAAAAACTGTATGGTACCGATCAGCAGGAAATCTTATCTACTGGTGGGGTAGCTTCTGTGCTCCCTCCTAGCAAGCTCTGTAGGGTCTTAGCTGGACCAGCCAGTCCTCAAAACACCACAGCTATGGCCTGTCCCTTAACAGACCCATCTGATGGTTGTGTGCTGCTTTGTAGCACTTTTGTCTTGCCAACAGCAGACAAACTGAGTGCAGCCCCTGCAAGCTGACTGCCGTGTCCACGTTCCCTTCAGGTCCTTCACTGGGAATGGTACACCACTTCACTGTCAGGCCGTGTCAAGTGTTTAAAACCCCTGCCAGGACACAGCTAGGCTTTGCCTGTGTTGTTTTATAATTAACAAACCGCTCTGAGCTTTGCTTAGGCTTTCATTTCTCACCAACTAATTTTATTAATGTTAAAGCCATGTATGGGCTGGAAGCATTTTATTTGAGTCTGTCAGCCCCTGGCAGCCAGAGGAGTGCTGCGATGAGCAGGAGCTGGAAGCAGAGGGCATGGGATGCATGGGAAATGCACTGTTCATGGCCCTGGATCATGCTGCTGGAGATCTGTAGGGCTATAGGAGGTAGAAGAGGGTCTGATTGTGAGAGTTAAAGAGGTGTAGACATTACAGTCAAAAAGGAGGAGGGAAAAAAAAGAACTATTTTCCCCTTTATTTTATTTTGTCTGTCTCTAATGGCAGTCGATTTCAAGAATTGTAACCAATTCGTGGAATAAGAGAGGAAAATAGGAACCAAAGGATAAATGCCACATCCTTTTTTGCTGCTTCAACCACTTACTGCAATGTAACCAGCATTTCCTGGCCACAGCAACTACAGGTCTGAGAAGGAGTTACTGTGCCTCAAAGAGATTATCGATAAAGTTAACGCGCCTGAAAATAGCATGCTTTCTGTTGACTTTCAGCCAGCTCAAATATTTGATGCCAAGTCAGCTGAAGAAAAGAGCAGTGGGGCAGTTGCTCTGATTTTCCACAAGCACCTCCATATTCCCAGCCCAGTGCTTGCTTTGGTGTCGCTACAAGAAGAAGTCCTGCAGCCACCAAGGCCACCAGCCCAGCGGCTGCTGCTCGGCAGGGAAGGACAGATACCAGCACATCTGCGGGGCAGTGACCTAACTTCCCTTTCATTGTGTTATGTGTGTTATCCGCACGAGTCCTGATGACTCCCCTGATGATGCTGCCTAGGATTTGGCATGTGTATCTCCCGTCGCCTGGCCTGGTTGTAGCACCGACCTTTAGGAACCCAAACGCTTAGCAATACCCTCCCTCTCTCCTACTGCTGCCTGGACCTGCTCCTCCCAGACTCTTCTCCCCATTTCTACGCAGCATGGCCAAGCTCACCTCCATATTTCTGCCAGCTGTAAAGGGACCCAGCTGTAACACAGCACCTTGAAGCACTTACGGGTTAGCAGATTGTGCAGAGACATGAAACAGGTAAGTGCCTTTTTTTATTATTATTATTCCCAATGAGAGCAATATGCCCTAATGCATCTCTCCAAAACTGGAGGAAAAACCAAATACCCTGTTGGTGTACATCAAAATTACAGACAAGAACAAATGACACGGGCTACCAGAGATTCCATGCACACAAAAGAGGACTGCTGACAAACCCAACACGAAACTTGAGGGGCAGCATGGCCTGAGAAATCAGATCTGAGTCAGTCTACAAGTCCTTGTCCAGTGCTGTAGCACCCATTCCATGCGCTCTGTGGCCTGAGACGTAAGAATGACCTTTAAAAACAAACAAAAAAAAGCAACAATTTTATGCTCCTCTTTCAATACTGATGGCAGGTCTGGAGCACAGCATCAGGGAAATCACTGATGATTCTTCACTGGGGGAAGAAAGCACAAGGACTTCTCAGACCTGCAGCTGCAGGCTGACTTTGGGTGTTACAACCTGGAATTTTGATACAGGTTTGCAGACTGAGAACAGCCCTTTAAATATGGCTCAGAGTGGGATACGCTGAATCCAAACATGTCCTGAAAGAGCTGAATACACACAGATTACAGCGCTGTTCCAAACAGCTCGCATGCAGCTTCCCTCTGCCATCAGTGGGCCATTAGTTAAGGCACACTGTGAGATGGGTGACAGGGGAAGGGCACCTCAGCAGTTAGCGAGAGGACAGTTAAATAACAATAAATACCTACAGCCTTTCACAAGATGTTCAGATTGCAAAACCGGGAGATTAGCTCGGCACAGCTCAAGCCAACCCCATAACAGTGCTTATCTCACAGCTGGCCAGACCAGTTTCTAAAATGCAAATTTATATCATGCTTTTCACCAGGCGCTGCAAACTCCTTCACTAGTACACGGCACATTTCACAAAGAGGATGTGAGGAATAACCCTTTGAAACTGCAAGGGAAATTTTACTTTCAGCCAAGTTAGAGCCCTTCCAAAACAGCGGGGTTATTGACTTTTACGTATTTGTAAAATAAAACTGGCACTCTATCCAAGACCACCACTTTGTAGATCTCATCTAACAAGCCTGGCAGGTGCAGGAGTCTAAGGACAGTGTGAAACGTCCTTACTTGCTCCAGAATAGCTTTTGGAGCCCCCCAAAATGCTAGAAATTCTTTTCTTCTCTTTTCCTCACAAAGCCTTAGGTTTTGTTTTGGCATTGAGGGAACCAGAAGAGATTTGGCAGAAAACAGCAAACTTTTTCATGGGGAGTACAGCTCACATTTTTGTGTGAGCAATGCACGTAATGGACAGAAACAGCAGAATAGTCCCCACTGCACCATTTGACTTCACACCGTGATTGCACCTCCACTTTCACATAGCACGGGAGCACACACAGACCTACTGGCAAATGCTCACACCCTGTTTTTTCCAGCAGAAGACAGTTTCAGATAAATATGTAAAATCAGTATTAATTAACTGAAGGCTACTTTAGCCACTACTCAACTGGCAGCCACTTCAGGCTCTGAATTTCTTCCTGTTTCTGAAACCTAACGCTTAAGGTTGAGGAGTACAGGAGAGGCTCATAAATGCACTGTGAACTGCCTGCCCACTATGGATTTCCACCAGCAGAAGTGGCATGCGTGTATAGATCCATCAGAGCTCGCTAGTCTGCTCACAATTGAATCAATGGCCAACTCCTCAGGAAGACACTGGCCCTTGGGGAGCAGCCCTAAGGCACTGTCGCCCCAGGGACACACAGGGAGCCCCCACACGAAGCCTGCTCCTTTCTGCCAGGTGCTACATCGTGGCTGTTGCAGAGTCCTCAGTGCTGCTTTCCTGCTCCAAGCCCACCCGGCGGATGGACTCCCTGTATTTCTGCCGTCCCAGCTCAATGATGCTTTCAACCTCGTCAGCGATGTCTTGGCGGCCGCTCTCTTTCATGGCTTTGATCAGCTTGCTCACGCAGTCAGGATCCTCGGAGTTTTGCTGAGCCCATGAGAAAAGCATGTCCAGGATCTGCTTATCAAGGTCCTCTCTGAAGAAAGGTAAAAGTGCAGAAGTAACCAAGACATTCTCCTGGCTGGCAACCCAAAGAGGCCTTACCTGAGTCCAAAGCCAGACCTGGAGCCCCATAAGAAGCCATCCAGACACAAAGCCCTTAGCTGGGCTGCCTTTTCCCTACCCATCACACAGAAGTTGTAGTTCCTGCACTAAAATCTCCCCAGACTATCTTTCCCTAACAGAAATTTCAAATTAAAGGGGTAATTTTTTTCTTAATGT
The DNA here is from genome assembly GCF_011077185.1 of Oxyura jamaicensis. Taxonomy (NCBI): domain Eukaryota; kingdom Metazoa; phylum Chordata; class Aves; order Anseriformes; family Anatidae; genus Oxyura; species Oxyura jamaicensis. The sequence continues at coordinate 9,695,959 of NC_048897.1, read as the reverse complement.
AAATTTCCCACAGGAACGGTAGTTTGGTCATAACAAGCCCCATTCTCTCAACATTTTGGTCAGACCACATGTCCTACAACATGCCACAAGATCTTTTTGAATACAGATATTCACAGTTAATGCCATGGACAACTGCTCATTGTTGGAGATGGAGTCTGGCTGGGAATGCAGATCACAGAACAAAACAGGAATGTCATGCAACTGAACTACAAAGCTCATCAAGTTGGCAATTTCTGAATTGTGCTTTTCAAACGTTAAGCTTTGTTTTACAACAGCAAGAGAAAATAATCAGTTTTCCATGGAAAAGTTATGAGCACTGTTACTCAACCCATCTTTTATCCAGTGAAACAATTCCAGTGGGGAAACTTTCCACCAGCCAAGCACACATTTATACTATTGCACTGCAGCTGCCTGTGCTGTTGCTCACTGAGTCCCCGCTTACCTGTTGTTGTACCCTATGCGCTCAATCTGCTGATAGGTCAGGCCCAAGTTCAGGCCGATGGTCTGCCAGTCAGCTCCCACGCGCCTGGCGATGCTCAGCAGGTTTGCCTGTGTCAGGTAGCCCGTCTCAGCATTGCCCAGGTTCAGGGGAGAGAAGGAGAAACCGTTCTGGGGACTGGGGTTCTCACCCCAGCGGGGTTTCAACCTCTGTGTCATAGAGAAGAGAGAAGGGGAACCTGCTAAATAAATTTATTCTTGTGTGTCTGGACATTCAGCCTCCACAATGCAATTTTCTTCCTCCTAAGGAGGGAAGATCTTAACTTGAGGCTGAAGAGACAGATGTAAGAAGCAAGGAGCACTCGCACTGGCAGTGACCAGCAACACTCAGTGCTTCTGAAAAATATCAAATCATAATGCTTGCAGTCACAGCTCATACTAGAAACTTTCTTTTTTGTCTTTACAGAGCACTTTTTGGTGAACCATCTCCCCAGACCCTATTTGCCTGGTAAATAAGGAAGCATTGGTCTAGATTCCCAGCTGAGGTTGTATGTCAAAAAAAGGATGGGAGATCACGGCACACTATCCAAAAGGAAGCATTCCGACTACACAGGTATTTATTGTTTCAAGCTTCTCAAAAAAAAAAAAATAAAAAAAAAAATTCTGTAAGATAAAGTGTCTCTTTCACAGGCCTTTTAAGCCAGTAGCTCACACCAGAATACTTAAGCTCAACTCCTGTAACTACCTGAATCTAGACCTTTTTTTTTTTGGCTGCCAGTATGAGCTGGGTGACTAAGAAATTTAAAGCCAAAGCAGACACTTCCCTTAGTCACAGCAAGCTCCCTCCTCCTCCACATCCCTCATTTATTTGAAGGATCCACCCTCTCTGACCACCTCCAGTGCCTGTGCTAGACTGGTGAGATGAGCATGAGAGATGGAGACTTACTCATGTTTCTCTTTTGGGAAGTTCTCAAGGGGAGTGGGAAATCACCATGACATGGAAAAAGCACACGGGAGATTTCGGTGCTGCACATCTGATAGGACTCTAGCCTATGAAGATTCATGGAATTGTGTCTGGCTGTGTTTCAGCAATCTGTCACCACAACCCTGCCCTACACTTTGTTTACGGGAAGCTAGCACCCTTCCTTTACACACACAAAGCTCTTAAAAGGAAGAGAAGAGGCTTTCCTTTCTTTCATGTAGCTGATTCCTTGCAGTCGTTCACTGCATCCGTTGTCATGGCAGAAGACAAAATTAGCTGAGCAGAAAGGCCCTGCTAGGCCCCATCTACATTAACTTTTCTGCAGGAGACAGAATAACTCACAGGTAGTTTGATTGGCAAAGTAGCGAGCCAGAGGGAGTCTGGTCCTTTCCTCCTCCTGCTGGCCTCTTCAGGGATGCTCTCGGGAACTGCCCCTCGGTAGAAAGAGACCTTGGCAAACAGAAAGCAGAGAGACTCAGATTCAAGCACAGAAGGCAAACCTGTTTGCAGTATGAGTTTTCTGTCTGGGAAAGAGTGAATTCAGCGTTTCTCACCTATCCTCAGTCCATAAACTGCCCAATTAAGTGTGACTGGGAGGGACACTGGGCTTCTGCCATAAAGGCTGGACTCTGCCAACACCCCAGGAGTTAATGGCAGGAATGTAAATGGCAGGAATGTAAAGGCAGAGAGCGATCCTGATGAGTGATCCTTCCAGACTCTGCTCTCCGTGTGTTCAGGGGTTAGTCAGTGAAATGCAAAGCCAAGGGAAAGAGGGGAGGAAAAGAGTCATGCCCAGTGCTCAAGAGATTATCATGTAGAGCGTTGTAAAAGCAATTATGATGATGAAGGAGGAGGAAACAAAATGTCAGTGTCACTGTTGCTCACCTGGCCTTTTACAGCTTGGCCTTTTCTGTCTACAGGAGAAGTCACATAGATTTCCTTCATGTTCTTCAAGTGGGAGTAAAAAATAAACGAGAGACGTCCATCCACACAGTCAGGGCGATCTGTGTCAGAAAAGCAGCAAACGCTCAACTTGTGCAGAAAGTGTGCACCTTTACAAGCCTGGGCAACAGCCCACCATCCACTGGCAACCTCCATGCTGCCATCTACTCCTCCTACTCAGGCCCGAAAAAATTGTAACCCTCCTTTCCTCACTGGGAAAGCAGAAAACTGGCTGTGGAGCAAGCAGGTCCTACAGGTGAGAAAGAATGGCCACAAGGTGGAGGCCAAGTTCAAGAATGGAAGGCAAGGAGAGGCGAGGTGTTCAGATGGAGTCAGGTCTATCTTTCCCCCAGAACCCCCTGGAGGGTAGAATCAGGTGCGAGAGCATTCTGTAATGCACAAAACCAGGTCATCTATCTCTTCACAGTGTCTGTAGTGGGTGTGGAAATAGGAATGGAGCTAAAGGGAAAAAATATAATTAGGTACTACAATCATACATGTAATTCTTGGAACTAAGTTAGAGTCCAGCCTAAATTAGGATAGATTCTGGCCTCATTGACTCAGTGCATTTTATTGCTCTTGATGCAGTTGCACTTAATTTACACCAGTGAAACTGATCTGTGCATTCAGGTTGTGCAGGATCTGACTTAGTTTGCAGCTGTAACACGTCCAGACATAGATGAGCATAAAACACGAGGGTCTTGCTCCCTCTTGAGATACACATTAGATTTGGCAATGGGAATTTTCTGCTCTGGATTGTTTCAGAAATATCCTCTCCAAAAAGACTCTTTTACATATCTTCACCTAGAAATGGACAATGTGAATTAGATTACCCTGGGCATTCCAGTGCACTGCCTGAGATGCCAGAAAAAGAGCAACACTGGCTGCAGAAGTAGATCAGTCACAGAATAAACCCTTTTGGATATTGCCCTTCACAGGCTGCAGCAGCATGACAGGAAAAGAAAGCCTGAAAACAGCATTTTTATAGGGAAAAGCAGACACAAAAGTTGGGTGACCAGAGAATGTGACAGGTTCAGCATCCAGGGGCTGTGAGCAGTGCCCTGGAAACAGAGGGCTGCACCAAGGAGGAGTACAGCCCCCAGAAAAACAAGCCTGGGATGAGGGAAGCAGAAGAGGCAGGAGCAGAAGGGAGCCCAGTGCTACTGTACCCATATCAATGCTGATGCCTCGCTCAAAAGCTGCAAAGAACTGCTCTCCTTCAAACATCTCCACCATGTCAGATGGCTCGGGTCCTCGGTAGCGGTCCTGCAGCTTCTTCAACACTGGGTCAACCTGGCAAGGTGACAACACAGGGCCCCATGTTTGGTCTGACACAAAAGCCTGTCCCCAGAGCTGTGTCCCTACACCCATGATGTTCCTCTCACTCACCTTCAGTGGGGAAAGTCCATCTTCCACTGAAAGGATGCAAACAAAAGAACAAACACCCATACCCTATGTCCCAGACACATTCACAACCAAAAAAGAAGTGGTGTTCTGGGTTTCATGGCTTCTTTATTCCTCAGGTAAAGAGAAGAAAATCCTCTGTGGGCTAACAAAGATAGGCCAAAGCTGCCATTAAAAAAGGGTTATCAGCAACTGCTTTTTTTAACAGGTCAGTAACCTTCAAAGGCAGGGATTTACTTGCTACCTTCTCCTCCATGTAGTAGGCCATTAAAAAACATTTTCTCTGCAAAAAGCCACGTGCTACAAGAACACAGCAGAGGGGGCACCAGAAAACTCATTTTGGCAATGCAGCCTGGAGTAACAGTGTAAGGCCTGGGGTCTCAGAGGCAGTGCACGTGTTAAGATAGAGCTGAGGTGTCTGTTTTTCTTCGTATTTGTAACAGAAAACCTTCTCTCTTACCCCAAGACTACCCATGGCAGGAAAGCAGACACTCAGCACCCTGATCTCACTGTGAGTGCCATTGCTGCCTTCCCTGGAAGCAGAATTTTAGTCCAGGATCCAAAATACAACCCTAACTGATTTTCTTTCCGTGGGTCATTTCAAACAGGAGAACAAATAAAGGAAAAAGGAAGCAACCAGGTCAGAGGATTATGCGGAGACTTGGATATGCAGACCAGTTCTGGCAGTCTGATCAAATAATCCTTGGCTCACTGAGCTGCACTGTCTGTCAGGGTACAAGTTCTCCAACCACGGATGCACATTTATTTTGCTAACATCTGAAGCAACACAGCAGAGGGCTGACAGCCTGCATGCACAAGGCCAGTTACTGTGGCTCAGTTGAGTTTAACAGCCCAGTCCTCCAGGTTCACAGAGGAGAAAACAACTGCATGGCATCCACCACTGCATAGGGTGAGTTTTCCCTCTTCCCCCAGTTCCCAGTGAGCTGGTTTCACACTACCAAGACTGTGTGGTGACAGCATACCCCTGTCATGACCCTGGAGCAGGGAACAAGACCATCTGGCACACTGTTGCCCTTAAATACTACAGAGAGAGGCCCAGAGAGCTCAGGAGCAAGGCAATGCAACCCGTACCAGACCTTGTGCTTGGGGAGACACTGCAGCAGGACTTGCTCGGGGTCCTTCTTCCTCTGCAGAGCAATGAAGTTCACCTGGTACATGCGCAACCGCTCATAGACCTTCTTGGCAATGCTTCCAATGTAGGTCTTGGTGGTATACCACAGCCAGTACCTGGCACACAAGGGATTAAGAAAAAGGAGGGATCCTGTCTAGGAGAGGCAGGCATCATGTCCACAAGAGGCAGGTACTCAGACTGGGAGGGAAGGATACTATTTAAAGTGAAGGAGGCTGAGGCCAGTGAGGAAGAAAAGGAGAACTTGGGAGCTGAGGGGAGTGTGGTCTGGAAACCTGTAGCTGAAAGACTACAGATTCAAAGGGGAAAGGCACTAAGTGGAATGTGTTTCCTCCGAGGACACCCTGCTTGCAAATCTGACTGGACTTCTCTGCATTACAAGACAAGAAGAAGGGCTGAGAGCATTGTGAGGAGAGCAGAACCACAAGCTTTGCTCCAGTGAACCTGCACAATAGGCAAAAGGATTAGGGTTAGTATCAGCAGGTAAAAAATGATGGCTAAAGTGCTAAGCTGGGCCTGACTTGCAAAGGGAATGAGAAATTGGTAGGACTAATTGCATGACCCCTGCTTGGGCTGTGGGAAATGCAAGGCAGAGAAACATCTTGTCCTCAGGACTAACCCTGCACTTACCAGGAGAAGTGGGTGACTTCAAACACTGCATAGAGATGGGTGAATTCCAGCACCACCTGGCTGGTAATGTCATCCCAGGTTTGGCCCTGCACATCCCCACGGAGAAGATGCAGCCTTGACCGATCCAAGTTTAATCCTAGTAACAATGATGAAGATACTGTATGCAGCAGAAGACTTTAATATGAGGTGGATATATGCATCTCCCTCGCTACCTTTATGCATGGCTTTACATACCGAGCCACAGGTTTGAGTGATTTACTTTTTCTAAGCGCCACATTAAGACTCATGCCCTCTTGAGCATCCAGGACTGAGCCTTGGTCAAAGCAATAAAAATATGAGGCTGTCTGAATACTTCTAGGATATTCTAGCAGAATATGCAGCCTTAAACTGAGAGTGTGCTGATCTCCAACAACACAGATTCACTATACGATTCCCATCGCCAATAGCTTGCCACTTGCTTTTTTCCACACACAATTTTTCTTTGCCGATTTTGGGAATAAACTGACCTGTGACCCCGAACGGGAGGGGGAGCTGAATTCTCACAGGCCTGAGAAAATCCACCAGGGAGTCCTGGGAGAGGCAGAGCAGAGGACTGGCTCTGCACCCCGCGTCAGCCGTGAGTTCCACTATCTCTTCTGCAGAGACTGGCAGCACCTGGATGTGGAGCGCAGCACGGTGAGTGAGCAGTCAAGCACCCAAATTCCCTCATCTCCTGCTCAGTACCCCAGCACTCAGTAGGCAAACGCAGCTCTCGGCTCAGGACACAGTGGGAAACAGAAGCACAACGAACTTTGGCTGAAGTTTGCTCTAATACTGCAAGCTGGGACAGACCAAGCAATTACAGTAGTATTCAGCAGCACCCACCAGCTTTACAGAGCAATTACTTTTAATGGGACTGCTCTAATATTAGATCTGCATAAATAATTCCCCCAAACCTCGCTTGCTGAGCTGTTCTGCCACGCTTGGTGTGTTCTGCAACAGAACAAGAGGCAAAGGCTTCCCTTCGTGGCAGCTACCTGCTGATCTACTGCAGGGAGCACTGGCAGAGCTGCGAGGAAACCTCCTTCCCCCCCCTCCCCAAAGGCAGCCTGCAGCACAGCCCATTCTGCAGGCAGGGAAACTAAGGCAGAAAGTGATCAGAGATGGGTCAGCCCATGAAGCATCCACGTCAGACATGAATTGACACGTCAGACATCTCTTCTTCTGTTTTGCCCCTTGGCCTGGGTCAGCAGCTGCACCAGGGCTTAAGTTTTTTCCAGCAGGCATACCTGGAGTTTGACACTGCGAGTCTCCTCCGTGACTCCAGGAGGGAAGGTCACCTTGATGTTTGGATCCACGCTGGAAAAGAGCAAGGTCCCCTCTGTGGGCACTTGGCATTCATTTTGCACAAGTCGAGACACAACAAGGAACCAGGAGAAGTGAAGGACACGACAGTGAGCCACGTGCTTCTGTAACAGAAGACAGAGAAGAAGAGAAAACATATACAACACAATACAATAACGGCAGGAAAAAAAGAGACAGCAACACCTGAGCAGATCAGAATATTAGGACAGGGATGGAGCATGGCATGCAGCAAGTCATCACCTTCAGGACACACACCTCCGTGACAGTGAAATCTTAGAGCTGAAATCCACTCCATTTTATAGCAGCCACCTGAATGCTGAAACTCATGGCTTGGTAAAACTAAAGAGAGGAAGAGGAGCAATGTGTGTCACTGGTCATTCCAACCTGCTTACCTTTGATTTTGTCTCCTGCTCCACTTGTGTTCTCAGATCACTCCAGCTGTGCCCACTGAAGGTCCGAACAACCACCTCACGCTGGTGGAGGCTTTGCGGGGAGGCATAAGGCATCCAGATCTGCACCTCCTAGCACAGAAGCAGTAAGGCACCAACAGAAAGATAAAATCAGGCCTAGCTGTGCTCTGTGGCTTTCTGCGCTGGCAAGAAGGGGAGGCAAAGCACCGCTTGTATGTGGGGAGTAGGGCAGGAGCTGGGCATCTGCTCCATCCTGCAGCCTCAAGAGGGGTGACAGGAGACATCAGGTGTGCTGTGCGCTGTGACTGCAGGAAGAGTTCAGCAGCTTGTGGGCAGAAATGACAAAGCCACTTCTCCGGTGAGTTGCTGTCAGCCATGACAGGGCTGGTGGTGTAAGTATTGACCAGCTTGAATGGAAACCACACAAGCAGACTTTTGGGGAAGGATGTGAACTATTTTCCTTGCAGACTAAGGGCAAATGCTGAAACAGCACCTCTCTTCTGGCGGAGAAAAAGGGTTGTGAGTGAGAAAGCTTATTCTATTGGGAAGTCCCTCCCAAAAGACTCTGCCAAGCTACGGCAGAGGCAGACTGCTGAGCAGGCAGCTTGGCTCTGCCCTCACCTGCTGGAATGTGACCCCGTGAGGCTGCAGCTCCAGGACTCTGCTCAGCAGGACGTCGTGGTGTCTCAGCTTCACCCACCGAGGGTCTGGCTCCAGGGTTCGGAAGTTGATCCGCACAGGGTCAGAGGCAGCCCCCGGTGGAAAGTAGAAATGGATGCCACAGGCCAGGATCACTTCACAGCCTTCAGAAGTCACAGTAAAGCTTCCAGAAGAAATACATGGATGTATGACACTGTGCAATGACTTCAACCCTCCAAAAATTCAGCAGAAGAATCTCCCACCTTGTGTACGACTGACCTAATGAGGCATTATGTTATGCTCCCCATGCACACGCACAGTATCTACTGTGCACAATCTTGTCTGGGGCCTCATTACACTACTGTAAAGCAAGTTCTTAATAAGAGAAGCTTACCTGTCCTCTCCTGATGCAAGGCACAGTCTTTGTAGCTCTGTGGCACTGGATCCCTCTGCGGCAGCAAGGTTTGGTTAGGTTATTTACACCAGAGTAGGTTGAATTTACCTTTCAGTTTTGGCTGAATCCTAATCTGACAGAAGCTGCTAAGGAAAACCTGCTCACACTGTAGCGGGCTTCAGATCTGGCAACAGTAGCAGGAAGATGGGAAGAAGCCTAGGGGTCCCCAGACACACTGAAAATGCTGGCTCCCTCCCCCAGAAAAAAAAAAAAAAAAAAAAAAAAAAAAAAAAAAAAAACCTCAGGAGTCAGAAAAGCTTCCCTTCTAGCAGTCCTGCAGCTCTCAGGGCCATCTGTGGTCGATCACCCAGGGCCACCCGCTGGAATCGGTGCTCGCTCTTGTGAGCATGAGCACCGCTGGGAAACCCTGCTCAGATTCCTGCTCATCCGTTATCTTTCAGATGTGAATCTTTCAGAGAAAGAGCTGCTGCTCTGCAGCCTGGGAGCAGGGGGAAAGCAGGAGCTAACTACAGCAGAATCACCTCTGATTGCCTCCTCTGCTTCTAGCGTGAGCCACCACAGCCTGAAGGTCATGCAGCACATCCAAGAACTGGTGTCCTCCTTTGCTAAAGAGGCCAGACCCTTTGAGGGCCCCACCTGAACTGCTTCTCGTGAGTCTCATTTTCACTTCCACTGTAAAATGTTCCCAAAGAGTGAGCCTGGCAGGCCCACTTCCAGGGACCTCTGAGCCCTTCAGAATAGGCTCGGACTCCTAAAACCAGACTGCCTGTATCATTACAACCTCATAATTACACCAGACAAATAAATACTGATCTGATTGCCTCCTGCTTCCCTTCCCTAATCCAAATCCATTCACACCATGCTGGGCCAAGCGAGGGGACAGCTGGGCAGAACGTGCAGAAGCAGAAGCCCTGCAATTACCGGCCTGCGGGGACGGCTCCGTTTCTCCTAAGGGGTTGCCTCGGAGGTGCACGAAAGGCAAGGTCTGGATCTCAGGGGGGACGGCACGGAGGCAGTTGTTCTGCAGATCGAGCCTGGACAAGTTGGGCAGGCTGGCGAGCGATGCGGGGACTGTCACCAGGAGGTTGCTGTGCAGATGCAGCCGCCGCAGAGACTTCAAATTGCCTGCAGGTTACAACAAGCAGTGACTCCCCAGCCGGGCTGTTAATTGGGTTGCAATCAGCTCTCACCAGGCACACACGCACACGCTCCTGCCCTCCAGCACTGGGTCTCCACTCGCCTCCCGTGTGTGCAAAAAGGGAAAGGCACAATAGCTCTGCCTACCTTTAGCCCCCAAAATAAAGGGGCTGGTGAACGGGCAGAGAGGCAGCGCAGCCTGCTCCGTCCTGTGCTTTACAGCACCCAGCGCTTCTGAACCAGCATCAACGACAAGCCCTGGGCACAACGAGAGGAGGCGAGAGCAGAGCTGTGGGAAGCTGGGCTCTGGAATTCAGAACCTGGCTCCATGGAGTGCTCCGCACCAAGCAGCCTGATTTCTAGCCCAGCTTTGCTTCCCCTTAAGCCCCAGTTTTACTGTTTCCAGTCCCGGATGCTTCCCAAAAGCAGCAAGGCCAGACCCGCAGCTACTGTAAATTGTACATAAATCTGAGGAGCCTTTCTGAACCACAGAAGCAGAAAGCGTGGTCCATAGTCATTAATGCTCACAGGGAGTGACTGAACCAAGTACGTCTCTTCTGGTTATCCCTCCCATTTTGGCTCTTTTGGGGAAAGGACAGCTCCTGCTAGCAGCTCTGGGGACAGAGAGAAAGGGCCTCAGGGGTCATAGCCTGACCAAAAGCTCAGCAGGCCCACGTTGTTCTCACTCCCCTGAGGAAACACATACCTAAGGAGTCTGGGATGCTCGACAGCCGATTCCCAGAAAGATCCAGCTGTGTGCAGCTGTGCAGGTTTCCAACCTCTTCAGGGAGGACTTCCAAAGCATTTTCTGAAAGATCCAGGTCCTTCAGTGCCGCCAGGTCCCCAATGCTCTGAGGTAAGTCCTTCAGCTGATTTTTCATAGCGGAGAAGAAAGTCAGCTTGCTCAGAGAGCCGAAGTCTTCGGGGAGTGCCACCAGGCTGTTGTGGCTCACCGAGAGCACGCGGAGGCTGGGGAGGTGAGGGATGCAGCTGGGCAAGGTGGAGAGGTTATTGAAGCTGAGATCCAGGTGGGTGAGGCACCTCAGGCTCCCGACTTCTGGCGGCAAGCTCGTCAGGGAGCCGTGCTGACACGAGCCAAATTCATCCCTGGCATGGCCACCTAGGTGCGGAGGGGAGCGGAGGAAGAGGTCAATGTCCTGCAGGGATACCTCGCCAGCCCATGTGGTACTCCTGAAGCCGCGGTGCAGAGGCTCAGATGGTTACCACTCACAAGGAGCAGCACAGATTACCAAGTTTGCTAGGTTGCCTGCACTTCGGCTCAGATTCCTGACCCACAAGAGGGGTGTAAATGTGAAGACCCGCTGGGAAATCAAGAGATGCCCCAGTGAGCTCAGAGTCCTGCTAACACATCAGAGGCAAAGCTCAGAAAGAGCAAGGCCACTCCACACATCTACCACCCCTCGGGAGGGTGGCCCACGCCCCTCCAAGCCTTCCACTCTTCTGCCCCCCCACCACCACCGCTGGACACCACACACCACTGCAGGGATGGAGGAGACCTTCCTGACCCTCCGGGCTCTGCCCGTGCTGCTGGGGACAAACAGCCCCAAGGAATGAGACCTGCCCTTGAGAGACAGGGGGGCGGTTGTGGAAAAGCAGCGAAAACGTGGCAAAAAGCAGGTAGTTCATTTTGTGCAGGCCAGATGACAGCACAGAGAGAGAAGGGCACAGGCCCTGCCCCAGCCTGTGACACCCGAAGTGGAGAAGGGTTGCACCCAGGATAAAGAAGTCGAGCACACAAAAGCAAATTTCCAGAACTCTCGGTTTCTTCTTCTTCCACTCTTGTCTGATTGTAAGCACATACAGCAGAGGGCACCAGACATTTGTTGTGCTGCATAATGGTAAAAAATGTAAACAAACAAACAGGCACCCTGCACTTCACACAGAAGAAAAGCTTAGCTGAATTATTTTATTGCACTTGAGGACGCTCAGAGTATGCATACAGCTCACAAAACAGTTCTCCAAAAATCCATTGCCATCATGCTCACCTTACGGAAAGGGAAAGACAAATGAAATTATCTGTATGAGATTTTATGGGTAGTCTGTGTCAGGCATAGAAATGACCCTCATTCTTTAAAGTTTTCAGCTGAAACCCCTGAATTTTGGCTACAAACCCACTCTTTTTCTCTACCGAGCTTTTAAAAAGTCACCTGCCAAAGGTGAAATGATTCAGTCAGATGTAGAAATTATATCATTCATATGGAGACTCCTACAGTAAAGAGATAAGGAAGGCAGGAACTGAGATAATATTCAGATGTGTTACTGTTACTACAGAATGCTGAGTGGCAGGCACCCTGGGTCATGCCTTTGATAAAATGTTGAGCAGCCTCTTCTGGTCTGTGCCGAACCCTGCTAAACCTCCACTCCCTGACACAATGCAAGGATTAAGCTAAGACTGATTCAGAACGACCTGCAGCAAAGGCAGCTCGTTATACTTCCCAAAATGAAAGGGGAGCTGAACATTTATCAAAAAATCAGGCATCTTTCAGTCCCCCTCTCCTTATATAACTTTTCAAAGAAAATGCTCTTCTTCCAGAGGATGGATAAAGAAAATGTTGCAGCGTCAGCCTCACCAGACCCAAAAACTGGTCCCCACGCAGCCGTAGGGAGAAAGGAAGGATATAGGAGTCTGGAAGCTGATTCTTGTTGAAATCAGCATGCAGCTCGGAGCAAGGCTAAGAGCCAAAGCCGTCGTACAGGGCACTAGAACTCCAAAGCCCCAGAGGCAGTTTGTCCTGCCAATGTGGAGAGAAGGCAAAACCCGAACCTAGGCGATGGGTCCAGGAACTCACCTTTGAGCACCAGGGACTTGAGGTGCTTCAGACGAGGCAGGATGCCCAGTGCAGTGCCAAGGAGGCGATCGTTGCTGCTGAGCCGCAGGAACTCCACCTGCACCACCTCTCCCCGCCGCCCCTCGAAGAGCTGCAGGAGCCGTCGGCAGCCGTCGGGGTACACATCCAGATTGAGCCTGTTGTCTGCCAGGCAGCAGTCGGCGAGCGTAGGAGCGCCCGAAGCCCCCTCCCCGCGCTCGTCCCCGAGCCCCAGCAGCTCTGCCATCTTCTGCGTCTTGTCCACGGGGTCCGGACATGCTCCGACTTGCCGCGCAGGCAGGCACCGGCGGCACCGCGAGGCAGCCGGGGTGAGGAAGAGGAGGGAGGACGGCTCTGAAAGGGAACGCGAGTGCATGGTGAAGGCCTCCGGCCCCAGCACAGGGGGGCTGCAAACAGTTTATAACCACAGCAACGGGGCAGGAGGGATTACAGACAGGGTACTGAAAGCTTTGTGGGCAGAGGGGACAGAAATGCAGGTGACAGACACCGTGGAGGCTTCTCCCTCCCAGTGAAAGCCTCCGGGTTTCCCTAGCCAGCGCCCGTGACTTCAGGGAACGGAGTAAACATCCGTTATTCCCATTATCCCCCAGAATAAATAGCAATAGGAGCGTTAAAAGACATAAACATAAGTGCCTATGTTTGATGTGGATTTCAAAGTGCCTTAGCAGGAAGGTCAGGAGCTTTCCAAGCACGGGGGAAAGCAGGGCAGGGAAACCGAGCCAGCAGCAGTGCCCCACAGCCCGGGCCTGCACGTTGCTCGCAGGCTGCCACCAACCCCCAGCGAACCCAGTTGTGAAACTGGTTGCCAATGGTTTGAAAACGGAGATGAAAATGGGCAAAGGGCAGTGGAGCAGACGTGGCAGGGCCGGGGAGAAGGGGCTATAAAAGGCATGGCTGTGGAGGGGGGCACTGTGCTGTGCAGCGAGAGCGGGGCTCACACGGGGCTGCCTCCGCAGGGCTGCTCTCGCCAGCACCCTCCACTGCTAGAGAGAAAGGGGGAAGGTATGCTGAGAAAGGTTTAATGCTTAAGGAGCAGAGGTATGAGATTTGAGCGCATTAACTGCTCCTCTGCCGCTTTGGTGCCCTCATCCTTTGGGACTTTCAGAATGGGCACTCTGAGAGTGCAAAGATGAGCGCAGGCATTTCCTTTGTTTTTATACCAAGTTGCCTACTTCTAAGTCTCCCATTAGCTTTTATTTCCACTTCCTTTGTCTTTTGCAACTCCTCCTGAGCTTGGTAATTGCAGTGGCTTATGATGCAAACACCAGATCTTTTTAAACCCTGCCGCTGCTGAATAGGTGGATAAATGTTTTGTTTGAGTGAGGGGTGCAGAGCTACAAAAACCCTTTAGCAGCTTTAACATCTGAGGCCAGCAGAAGCAAGCCAGAGTCCCTGCAGCACCCCAAACGTGCTCCTTTTTACCCTTCAGGGGTGGGACATGGCAGGACTGATGCTCCCCAGGACACACAGCTCCATGAAGGAGCAGACACCTTATGGGCACATAAGGACGTGAAGAAAGAGCACATGGAAATGACTGCTTTAGTAAAAAAGTAAGTATTTCTTACTAAAAACAGTAGACAACACATACACAGACCTCACAGCTCTCTTACAGACAGGCGTGAGCAAAAAGACAGCTTTGTAAAGCGGCTGATGGTGAAGAGGCCCAAGGCCTCAGAGCCCACAAACGCAGCCCCACGTGTCCACACAGGACAAGGGCCGGCGTGCTTGTGCACGAGCACACAGGCACGCACGTGTGCACACAAAATGGTGCACACACACCCGCTCGCCGCAGGATATCCTCACCCGCCCTGCTGCCAGCTCCGGCAGCCCCAGGACCCCTCCACCCCCCACCCTGCAGGGCCCCGAGCCCCCCGGGTCCCCAGCAGGACCCCCGGCTGAGCGGCCAGGCCGAAGGCGCTGTGTGTCCCGCTGAGCACGCCCGCACTCATCTCACCCCTGTGCCCCGTCCCTGGCACACAAAACCCGTGTCCCAAAAGCCCGGCTGCACTTGTGTGGCTCGGCCAAGCCCGGCACGGCTCGGCTCAGCCCAGGCACTTCCTGCAAAGTTTGCTCCGAGCCCTGCTGCTGCCGGGGCGGGCCGAGCCGGAGGAGGTGCCGGATGCAGTGGGGCGAGGGGCAGGCGGCTCTGGGGATGCAAGCAGGAGGCTGGATGCAGCCCAGCTCCGCAGTCGGGGCCCACGTGGCTCCGCTTTGCGATACAGATGTGCCAAAATGCGAGCCCGCAGGGAAACCGCAGCTGGGGGGTCACGGTGCCTGTTGTGCTCTTCGTGTCGCTGTCCGTAAGGACAGGTTTCCAGCTGGCGCCTCAACACTGTGGGGCTGCTGCATGATGCCCCACAAGAAGCCAAGTCCCCACACTCCAGCGCCGCTTGCTCAAGCTGAACACAAGCTGTGCGGCGCCCTGCGGGAAATCTGGTCTCCCCGGGGGAGTAAGCACCCCGCACGCCAGCCCCGGTGCTATTTAATTCACCAGGCAGCAGCGCTTTCTGATTTACCAGACAGCTCCCAGCACTTCTTGAGCTGCAGAGCTGGGAGCCTGGCAGCGCCAGAATTACCAGAAGGAAGTGATAATTATCCTCTTTAATATCTTTATATCAGCTTTAATATCTTTATTGATGACTTGGATGAGGGAATTGAATGCACCCTCAGTAGGTTTGCAGAGGACACCAATTCGGGGGGCAGTGTTGATCTGCCAGAGGGTAGGAAGGCCCTGCAGAGGGATCTGGGCAGGATGGGTCGATGGGCAGAGGCCAACGGGATGAGGTTCAACATGGCTCATGCCGGGTCCTGCACTTTGGCCACAACAACCCCATGCAGCGCTACAGGCTTGGGGCAGAGTGGCTGCAAAGCTGTGCAGTGGAAAGGATCTGGGGGTGCTGATCGATGCTCGCCTGAACAATAACTGGCAGCATGCCCAGGTGGCCAAGAAGGCCAGCGGCATCCTGGCCTGTGTCAGGAATAGTGCAGCCAGCAGGAGCAGGGAGGTGATCGTCCCCCTGTGCTCTGCTCAGGTGAGGCCGCACCTCGAGTGCTGTTCAGCTTTGGGCCCCTCACTACCAGAAGGACATCGAGGCCCTGGAGTGTGTCCAGAGAAGGGCTACGAAGCTGGTGAAGGGCCTGGAGCACAAGTCCTATGGGGAGGGAACTGGGGGAGGCTGAGGGAACCGGGGGTGTTTGGTCTGGAGAAGTGGAGGCTCAGGGCAGACCTCATTGCTCTCTGCAACTACCTGAAAGGAAGGTGTGGGGAGCTGGGGGTCGGCCTCTTCTCACAGGTAACCAGTGATAGGACTAGAGGGAATGGCCTCAGGTTGCACCGGGGAGGTTCAGGTTGGCAATGAGGAGACATTTGTTCTCAGAAGAGCCGTCAGGCATTGGGACGGGTTGCCCAGGGAGGTGCTGGAGTCACCATCCCTGGGGGCGCTCAGGGAAAGGTTGGACCTGGTGCTTGGGGACACGGTTTAGTGGTGACACTGGTGGCAGGGGGACGGCAGCACCAGGTGATTTGGAGGTGCCTGTGACCACTGACGGCGGTGACACACGCACCCTGGGGGGGCAGCGGGGGGCCCGGGCAGCGCCCCCTCAGCGCCCGCCCTGCCCGGCTGGGGGGGGGGCTGGGGTCAACCCGCCATGCCCCTGAGCGCTCTGCGCATGCGCCACCACCCTCCCTCACCTCACCGCCCGCGCCACTGCATTGGCTGTTCCCCGCTTCCCTCCGGCCTGGCCCAATGGCAGCGCGCCTTGTTGAGGGGTGACGGGAAGAAGGCGTCGCCGAGGGCCCGCCCTTTCCCTTTCTCCGCCGGGCAGCAGCGGCGAGCGCACGTCCCGGGCCCCGCTCCCGCAAAGTGAGCGCGAGGCGGCCCCGGGCCCCCCGGGCCCCTCGGCAATGGTCGCGTCCGGCTGGGCCCGGCTGGCGGCCGCGGGGAGCTGGGGCGGGGCCTGGGCGAGTCCACTCGGGGCGGGGGGGGGGGGATGGCGGCGGCGGCCATGTGCGCCTGGGCCTGCGGGGACGGGAGCGGGGGGAGGTGGAAGCGCGGCCCCCGCTGCGTTGCGTTTAAATAAATCGTGGAGAAATGAGTACCTGGGGGGGCAGGGAGGGTTGCGGGGCGTTTACCCGAGCTCCGCGCGTTAAGGCTGCGTGTGTTGCAGGATGCGTTACGTCGCGGCCTACCTGCTCGCCGTCCTCGGCGGCAACGAGGCGCCCACGTCCAAGGACCTGAAGAAGATCCTCGACAGCGTCGGCATCGAGACGGACGATGAGCGCCTGAACAAGGTGGCGTTGCCTTCTCCTTCCAGCCGTAGCTGCACCACAGCAGCTCCTTCAGCTTGCTCTGTTACCGTATTCTGTATCTTATCCTCGTTGTGTCAGTCGGAACTGGGTGGGCTTTGAGGTCCCATCCAGCCCTGTGACTCCACGGTCAAACCTTGGAGCTGCTCCCTTCTCTTTAGTACCCTTGTGTTTCCCTTGCTGTCGATCAGGTCTGCCTCTTTTTTTTTCAGGCTCTCACAAATAATTACATACATGATTTCCAAATAACTGCTTAGCCAATCGGAGCAGCTGTGTGCAACGTTGTTCTGGAAGCCTGGCTTCCCAGTGTAACTTCTGTCGTCTGGAAGTATCCCTATCAGTCGCTGATGCCTTCTGATTGTTGCATCTAGTAATGTTCAGTGGGGTAGCAGCTTCAGATACGTATTTATTGGAAGCTTCTATCTTGACATAAGGTGTAGCTTGCGCTTAAGCATTTAATTTTGGCTCTCGGTCAATTTCTGATTGAAAGTGAACGATTCTGAAGGCATGATATACAGCAATAAATTCTTACTTAGCATGCTGCAAGGAAGCATTTGTCCCCTCACCAGGATCATAGGTACATTTTAACATGGGTGGTAAAGATTTTTCAATAATATGCAGGGACTCTTTGGAAATAAGTGCTGCAATGATTATGTTGAAAAATAGTCTTTTTAAGAGGGTGTCCTAATGGGAACGTGCATTGTGATGTAGCAGACTTTCAGTCCTTGGGGAATGAAGAAGAAATGGCCATGGGGGTGGCAGGGGGAAGTCTTAGCACCTGCCCCGTACATCTGTGTGGTGTTTCTGGAGAGATGGAGGAAGAACAGTCACTTTCCCAGCTGGAAAGTGTTTTTCCATTGGCCCAACCCAGTGATGAGTTGAATCAGCTGAGAGCATCCTTGTATGATTTGTGATGTTAGTTTGAACTTGTGGTACTCCTGTGAAACATCAGGGCCTTCGGCCTTGGCCTGCTTGATCTCTTTAATCCTTTCATAAACTCGTTGGTTTCTCTGTTCTCTGATATCCAGAAAGCAACTCTGAAGTTTGTGTTGATCATGATTAATTTATTCTGTTTGTGCTGGCTGTATCTGTTGCGAGCGCAAAGCTAGCGGAGCCTTAAAGGCACCTTGTAGATGAAGCAAGTGTACAGGCACAGCATTTCACAGGCTGCACGCTGCATCAGCCGGAGGTGCACATTGGAAACCTCCCAGAAGGCCTTTGGTGACTGCAGCGTTCAGCACTGACCCGTAATGCAGGAACTGACTAGGAGGATCTGTGGCATACTCCTGTTTATTACAATTATTTGCATGCTTTAGCAACTTGTGTTTTCGTGAGTTGCTTTCCTCATCCCTGCTTATACAACAGTGGTAGTAAATCTGGAGTTAGGACTCTGTGTCCTGAGGATACAATAACCAGCGTGGCTCTAACATTTGGTAATGCTAGGAACAGGACCCTGCGGTTGCTGGTTGGGTGCCCAGTGCCTCAGAGGCTCCCCGCGGACGTTAAGCAAGAGATGCTAACAGTCCCTCAGCGACTAACAGGCCGTTAGTGGGGTTTCCCAGCTGGCTCCACCACGCCTGTGTATCCTGCCTTTTGTAAGGCCCATGGATTCGTTATGAATTGATCGTAACAGATTTCATGAAAAATCTTTCACGGAAAAATAGGAAAGGTGTAGATGGAGTTCTTGTTTCAGTGTCCTCTTCCTTCCCCTGAGAAATACGGAATGTGGGAGCTGTGTGAGCAGCAGGTTGGAGGCGTTGCGTGTTATGATTAATTGGTGCTTGTCTAAGTGTAGCTCGTACTCATGCTGTTTTGAAGCTATTAACGTTTTAAATCTAATTTACAGGTTATTAGTGAGCTGAATGGAAAAAACATCGAGGATGTCATTGCTCAGGGTAAGTACAGTCTCTGAGTGTCACAGATAATTGCCTCTGCTACTTCAGGAACTTGAGAGCACAGAATTGTTGCCAACTCCCCGATTATTCATCAGTTTCCTTGTGCAGTTGAGGACTTCCATGCTGGATCCCTGTTGAAATGGCTGGAATCCAGCAGGTCCATTCTAATTCCTCGCAGGTTGGTGCCAGTACCTGCTAGGTTTCGCTTGTGGACCACATTAAACTGGAAGACTTAAATGTGTCTGAGCTTACTGGTAGTCTGCTCGTGACATAGTTTTCTGGACATGCTGAATGAAGGAATTAGCTCTCCTTCAATACTCTTATAATAAATTCTCTTTGCGTTTACCCACTTGTTACACACTAACTACGTAAAATAGGAAGAAGAGACTGTTAAATGTAATTAAGTGCCAATTGACTTTAAAGGCACAGTTACACCCTCAGTGATTAATGCAAGCATCTCCAGTGCGTATCTCTGCTGGAGCTCCCCACGTCTGGCACTTCCTTTTTGTGAAGGCAGGACTCTGGGTGCTGACTCTGCTCTTACCTGCTGGCTCCCACTGAAGCTGGGGGCTTACAACATTGCTTGACTGTGTCAGAGGGCTAAAATAACGCAGAGCTGGGGTAGCGCAAAGGTCTTGATATAATTGACTTCTATTTTTGCAAATACTTCGACACGAGGGAACTCTTAGGCATACATTGGCTTAAAGGTTGCCAGCACTGTGCCTGGCGTTGCTGTTCAAGTGGTAACAGGACATTTCTGTCCGTGTGGTCTGAAGACCTAAGAGAGCCATTATGCGTGTGCTTACGACACATTTAAGGTCTCTCTTTATGTAAGACTTTTTCTTAAAATAAATTGTTTCCTAGAACATACTGACATGTATATGAAACATGTTTGTTTACTTGGCTAGCTTATTAGAGCTTGAAGTAACAAGGAATTATTTAGAAATGGATTCCCAGAAATTGGAATACAGGCAAATGTACTGTGTACATGACCTCTGAGTGCCAAGGGAGCCTTGGTATGTGACAAGCAGATGCCGGAGAGCTAGCTAACGTGCTGAAGACGAGCATAAATCAGAAGTGAGTTTGCCAATCTCAGAGGAGATGCAATAGGTTTCATAGGGTGTTGGAAAATTTGGTTAAAATGCTGTACTCTTTGCCATAAATTTCTTCCCTGTATGGCCCCAGTCATGCCCTCAGTTTTCAATACCTTTTTTTTTTTTTAAAAAAAAAAAGACTACTTGTGTGTTTGAGAGGGGGGACTGTATACAGCAGGAAGCTTATTAATGTGCTGTTGTCAGGGTAAGCTTTCATTAGGAATGATTTTTGTGAGGTTTCTTGTTTAGTTTATACTTTCTTACAGGTGCAGCTTTGTGCTCCTCTCGCTAACAGTGAGAGTTTGGTCTGTGATCTGCAACCTGACTTTTCTTGCACTCATTTCCTCCTCTTGCCAATTGAAATTGTTTCTGTTCTGTCCTGTTCAGGCAATGGCAAGCTTGCCAGCATGCCAGCTGGGGGAGCTGTAGCAGTCTCTGCTGGAGGGGTCTCTGCCGCTCCTGCTGCAGGTGCTGCCCCTGCTGCCGGTGAGTATGGATGGAGAGGGGTTGTTACAGGGCGGCTGCCTTTTCCCTGTTAAAATCCTAATGCTGAAGTCCAAATTTCAAGGTCTTTCCACTTTGAAATGTGAACTAAAAGGTTACTTTTGCTATGGGCAATTAGAAATGTTGGCTCTTTTTTATTCACCTTAAGTTTGTTCTGGCTTAGAACTGAAAATCAGACAGGCTTCACTGTGTAAAAGGCATCCCCTCAAGTAGCAGTGTCTGTGTCCCTGCAGTGTTTGTATTTCCCTGTTGGAAGGGGATGGCAGTTGTGAAAGTGAACTGTGCAGGCTGAAATACCATGAACATGGAAGCTGGGAACACCAAAATGTTGCTTAAAAGTCTCTACAAAAATAGAAATAGTGACCCTTGTCTTATCTTCTCTCCTTCAGCTGAGGAGAAGAAAGAAGAGAAGAAAGAGGAATCTGAAGAATCTGATGATGACATGGGATTTGGCCTATTTGATTAATTATTTGTTATACAGAAAATATTAAAACTGTTTGTTTTAAATGTTTTTTTGTTTATTATTATAACCACACAAATGCTACTGTATTCAGACAGCTGTTCTTTAAATAGCTATGACAAAGCTTTGGTTTTTAGTTGGACCAGATGATCTTGAAGGTCTCTTCCAGCCTTAATGATTCTGTGTATCTATGAATTTTATGAGCAAGCCATGGAACTTGACTCTCAAAGCAGTCAGAAATTGCTCGGCTTGTTTGAATCTGGGTGCTTGGCTTTGGTACTCCCATCTATTACATAGTATGTGGCAGCTGAATTTACCTGACACGAATGGAAATTCACCTCCATGCTATTGCTATCTCAATTAAGAAAAGTCCTATCCAGCAATAAAAAAGCTTATTGTGGAACTGATTAAATAGATGCCCCCAAATATACAAAGCCATTTGAATGGAGAGCAACTCTAAATTAGTCCAGCAATGTAATTTCAGGGTTAGTTATAATTTTTGTAAACATCTAAAACATGCCTGAGATCACTGCTGCCTCAGATTTCCAGGATCCAGGCACAACAATAAAATGCTTCTCTATACTTGGATTTCTTGTGACATCCAGAGGGTTAACATAGAACCTCTAACAAAAAAATGCTGCATGTGTCCTGTTGTTCTTCTTGGCACCCCGAGATCAATGCCAAGATGGTCTCTTCATATTCAGTGTCTGTTGTGGTGGCAGCTGAAATACCAGGACACGAATCTCCTTGATGAGAACATAAAAACCAAAATATTTTATGATGGAAGTAGTATTTTTGGAGAACTGAAGGTGATCTCTGCTGTAGGCAGAAGAATGTCAGCTTGGGAGGACAGCAAAGGTTGCTTTTATAAACTGCCTCGTGCTAGGAAATGATTCCAGCAGGCAACTTCCAGTGAGTTCTACAGCAGTTCTTGGCTGTCACCACGACCACGAGTAGGTAGCATACATGTGATGATCTTCCCATGCCAAGTCTCTGCAGGTAGAGGCAAGAGAGGGGCCCTGGAGCAGTGCGCTGTAAAGCTTTGCCAGCGTAATTAAGTTGTGGAAAAACAGGCACTAGCTGCTGCTGCTATGTTGGTTATGAGTCACTGGACAAAGCATGGCAAGTACTTCTGAGAGGGCAGATGGGTGAAATCCAAGTAGGAAAAACTATTTTATCTCCCTCTGGTGTACTGAGAGAATACGCCCTTTCCTTCACAGCAGCCAAGGGAGAGGGCAGTTGAAACTTTGATCCTCGGACCTCAAAATGGCTGTAATTTAAGCAACTAACCCTTCCTGACCTGTGCGTGCTGCAAGGAGGAATTGCAGGAGGCAACACCAATGATTTTCAACCTCTGAAGTCCTAGCGTGGTGATCTGTGTGGTAGTAATGAAAATTGCTCGTGTTTGCTCAAGTTCTCTGTAAGAATGGCTGTGGTTTGATACTGGAAAGGGTGCAGGTTTACCTGTGCTGCTTTCCTCACCAATTTCTCCATTACGGCTCACTGGGGAACAGCGGTTCCTGGCTGTGGTTTTACAGAGAGCTTCCCCCGACCTGCTTCCTTCCCTTTCTTGGCTGCTACGAGTGAATGTCATGCTACAAGCCCTGTCATCCCTCTCAGCAGGGTTTTTCCATGCACAAATAAATCTGTTCCAGTGGCACGGCTCTTCCATGGGTTTGAGCTGTGCCCAGGGCTGCAGGATGAGGCTGAAGCCTGTCCTGCCAGCCACTGGCTACTGCGGTTAGCTACTGCAGCAGCCAGCTGCTGGGGAGAGGGGAGGAACATATCCTGGGAGGACTCCGGCTACACCCAGTCTAACTTCTTCCTTCCTCTTTGTCTTACACTCCTTCTCCTTGCAACCTCTTAGACCTTGAGTGACAGATGTGATCTTGTGCTGTGTCCTACTATCATCTTTAAGCACCTTCCTGAAGGTGCATCGTTCTGATGAGAATCATTGCTCCATCTGCTTTGAGGAGAGGGACTGTGTGGGGGAGAAAACACTGAAAATACAGCATTTATCACACTGCCACGGGGAGGCAATATGTTTTACATCATACCCTGCAGGTTTTCCTTATGAAGCCTGGAGAAGAGGCCTACTCAGAGATTTCACACGTTTTTCAGAATTTGGTGCAACCTCTTGCATGGTGAGTGTTTCTTCCAAGTGCAAAATCAAAGCGTTGTAAGCTTTCTTCCCCTGTACCTGTTACGAGGTGGTTGCCACCTGATCGGTTTGTACACGAACCTGGTGTGCCTGGAAATCTGCTGCAGGCTTGTCTGGTGCTCTGGGTGGAGTTCACCACTGATGATCTCAACAAGCTTCACCTACAAAGGAATTGGGACCCCTACTTCTGCTCTTTGGATACTGTTCCAAGTTTTCAAGCATCACTGTCTCCTTTCCGGGCTTATCAATGGTTTCCAACAGCAGGGATAGCAGTGGGATAGGTGTGCTGTGTTCCAGGATGCTCTTGGAGAGAACGAGTGCCTGTAAGGACCTAGAGAGGTGGCTTGGTCTGTCCCCCTGCAGAATCAGTTTTAAAACAGGTTTTTCCTGACTTCTTCCATATAGAAACCTCAAAGGCATCGAAGGGAAAGGGAAGGACAACCTTGGGCCTGGAGATTACACCGCTAACTGATTATTACTAAATTGATTGTAGGGGAGAGTGATGTAGTCATAGGCTTAACATTGAAACACGTGAGCTTTCCTCACTGGGACTGCTCCATCTCAAATCAGCTCTGCCTGAAAACCATTCCTTACATCCTTAAAACACCACTGGCCAGGGAGCGTGACATGACATCTCCACTACTTGGAAAGCAATGAGAACGTCCTGGACACAACTGGGAAGCAATAAGCAACGGATCCCGGGGGCATTGTCAAATTAGCTGGTTTTACTCTTACTACCAAGGCCCAATTTTGCAAGCTGTTACATGCATCCCAAACGCAGTAGCTTTCACTTACGTAGAGTAGTGATATCTAAAGCAGCTTTTCTAGAAGGAAAAATCCAGTCCCCAGAGAGCAGGACAAACTGCCCCATTGCATCAGGAGATGCTCCTGTTTGCCGTGGATTGGTCTGATACATCTCACAGGTGAGAAAAAGACATCAAAGTCAGGCTTTCCACCGACCTTCACAGCCTCTGGGGTTGGACTTCATGACCAGTGCCACAGTATTAAAGAAAGTAACATCCTGAAAACAACAATACAACAGACTCTCAGCTTCCACTTAAAATTAATTCCCTTTTGCCAGCCAACAACCAAGGTCTTGCCTGAAAACAAAACAACACAACAGCGGCAGAGACTTTGCTTGTATGTAATTACCTCGTATGTAGTATGTTATTATCTTAACCTACTGACTGCTCACTATTCAAAACTAGAAAATAATAATAATAATAAAATAAAATAACTAGTAAACCAATGTGACAAGTAGGAATTGCACGGGAAGTTTTCTCAGTTCTATCACAACACGTAAGGGCAGGAATGAACTTGCAGTGTTCTGATAGGAGTTTAATACACAGGAAAATCTGCTTGACCTAGTTTATTGCAGGATTACGAACATTTCTCTGGCTGTACTTTCCTACCGAGGAGAAAAAGATTAGTTTAGGGGGATAATTTATTTTGGAGGAAAACGCCATTGCTTTTTTCCAGCTTGCTAGCACCAGTACCCAGGAAGCACTCAACAAGAGATTACTGTTCACAAGGCTTATTTCAACAACCTGTTTCAATAGTGCAGCAATAACCTCCTCAGACAGGTAACCCTGAGAGGTAACCACTCGAGGCAGAGTGGTGTAAAAAAATCAGAATGAGACTGCTACTGAGAACTAAGGAGAAACTAACCTCGTTATTGTCACAGCATTGTTTTTTATTTTCCAGACACAGTAGGAATCTTACGTTTTGTGAAACGCTGACAAAAGAGGAAGCAATTTTAGCTTGAGAACAAAGCTGTTCTTGTGGTTGCCAGTGTTAAGGAGGTTTCTGCAAACAAGGTTCAGTTCAGCTTTAACAGTTTTCCTCTAAAGTCACAGACCAGTGACTAGTTGTCCAGCTGCAAAGTTCTGAAAAGGACAAGGCAATGTTTTCTTTGGATTTGGCTACATGGAAAACATCTTTCAGCATCCCCAAAAGAACAAGGTGAAAGCACTATGATTGTCTTGGTACTGAGGAGTAAGCAGGGCCTTATAGAGAGATAAGGCTCAGGTGTCCCAATGCTCACCTCTCCAGGTGGAGGAGATGAGGGTTGACAAGGGTCATATAAAGACACCCAACATAAGGGAGGAAGGAAAGTGTAAGAACAAGTAGAGATTTGAGAGGAAGTCAGCAAGGGAGGGTTATGGGGTACAAACAGGGAACTTGAGACCTTTGAAAGTCTGCTGCTAGTGGAAGGAACAGGAGTGGGGCCACCTTGATGAATTTCACTAACGTAATTAGTGAAACTCCTAGGGGGAGGAAGGCTTAGTCTGAGAGCTCTTAAGGACAGATGTAACCCAGAACCTCTATCAAGAGGTCCTTCTCTTGATAGAAAATGCCTTTGCCTTATATTGGTGCTATAAAGAAATTATTTATGCTCTTTGTACCTCCAAGCCTCCCTCCTGGTAATAGTTTCCTTACTTAGAGTTGAGCAGCTGATTCTCTTGCTGTGCTGAACCTTCTCATGTCCCTGTAAGCTTTCACCCTTATCTAATCAATTGAATGACTGAAGTCTGCCTTCCCTATGGCGAAGGGACCATGCCACCTTCTGAGATCTATGCTGACCTGAACACGATGCCCTACAACACAGAGCAGCCCTGCCGTGAGCTGATATAACACCGGCTTGTTTGGAAGCACTAATAAAACTTGCAGCCCCCTTGGCAGAAGGTAAGCGACCGTGTTTTGGTGAGCTCAGAGGCAGGCTCAGGAAGCTGTTAGGATTGCTTTGCTCCGTTCTTGCGCTGTGGAAGCCTCCCTCTGGTTCCTGCGCTCTCTGTAAGGAGAAAAGCTCAGCGTTTTCCCATCCTTTCACGTTTATTGCCTGTACCTTGCTCTGGGAAAGCACAACACCGTATTAGCTTGGCATCCCACCAGCTGGGAGCAGAGACCTCCGAGACCCAATGCCTCAGCCGAGGCTGGGGCGCTAAGCCCTGGCCCCC
Source organism: Oxyura jamaicensis (assembly GCF_011077185.1). Lineage (NCBI taxonomy): Eukaryota > Metazoa > Chordata > Aves > Anseriformes > Anatidae > Oxyura > Oxyura jamaicensis. The sequence goes on along the minus strand of NC_048897.1, from coordinate 9,670,242 downwards.
CCCCATCTCCACGGGTGAACCGAGGCGGGGGGGCTCCGGGACGCGTGCCACGGCTCACCGGGAGACACTTCAAGCTGTCCCCGGGGCAAAGGGGGGTTCACCGGAGGAAGGGTTGGAAGGAGGAGCCGCCGCTTGCCCTCCCATCGCTGCCCGCGGAGGGGAGGTGGCAGCGCCGCCCCTCAGCGGCCCGGGGGCGGGCCGCCGGGAAGGGGCGCCCCATAAAACCGCGACGGCGGCCCCCGGTAGCCCAGTGGCAGGCCGGTGGGTGCCGGTAGCCTTTACTCCTTCCTCAGCTCCAGCCTCTCTCCCCCCGGCCCGCCCGCTCGGCGGCGGCGGGGCTGTGAGCGGGTCCCCCCCTCCCGGCGCGGAGGCCATGTTCCCCACGGACTCCACCTGGAATATCTCCTTCGCCGGCTGCGGCTTCTTGGGGGTCTACCACATCGGCGTGGCCAGCTGCCTCCAGGAGCATGCCCCCTTCCTCGTCGCCAACGCCAGGAAGGTCTACGGTGCCTCCGCCGGGGCGCTCACCGCCACCGCCCTCGTCAGCGGCGCCTGCCTCGGTAAGGGAGGCCCGGGGGGGGCTCTTGGGGGTGGCTTTGGGGTCTTTGGGGGTGGCCTTGAGTCGTTGGGGGGCCCTTGTGGGGTGCCCACGGGTGCGAGGGCTGCCTGAGGTGCACCAGCCGCCCTGGCGAGGCCAGCCGGCAGACCCTGCAGCCTTCCCTCCCTTCCCCGTCATCGCTATTGTTTTTTATTGTTCCTGTCATACGCCAGCAGCAGGGATGGAAGTAGCGCTCTGCCTTCCTGCTGCTTGCTTCAAAGCGCGCGTGGTGCTTTGTTTTTAAGGGGCTTTTACTCACCACTCGCGCCGTCAGCTCTCCGCACCCGTCAGGCGGAGGCCAAAGGGGTAAAAGCAGCCCTCTGACACGGGCCCCCTGCGGGGAAGGAGGTGGGTGCTGCCTGTGGAGCAGGTGGCTGCCGAGGGCGCTTGGAGAAGGCTCCTCGCGGCAGGAAGGCAGCCGAGCGGTCCCGTGTTGACCCCCCTGGTGTAAGGGGAGATCTGGTTTTGGGGTCGGCTGCGTGAGAGCCTGGCCTGGTGAGGCGTGGGGCGAAGAGAGAGGTCGACCTCTCGCTGCGTGGCTGCGGGCTTCTGTGCGCAGGAAGCGGAGCAGCTGGAGCCGCCGGGCAGCGTGTGCGGGTCACGGCCGAACGTCTGCAAGCACAGCATCCCCGAGGCACCGGGGAGCCTCGCTTTGTTCTTAGCCCTCTTCCAGAAATAACAGCGCTATTCCCAGGACTGCGAGGCGCTGGGGAATTTTCTTGTCCTCTGCATGAGCTAGGTCTTTAGCTTATCTAAACATTATCCACATTCTTCACTTACAGAATAATTTTTATTTTTTTTAAGTGGGCACACAATGTATGTTCTTCATGCTTCTGGTACAAACGGGGATCAAACAGCTGAAGGTGTGTGGGGCCTCGTGTTGTTTTGCTCGCCTGGCAGCCTAAAAAAGCTGCTGGCTGTCAAGTTCAGCTGGCTCACGCATGGGGGGTGGGGAAGCCAACAAACACAGCAGAGCTTGTTGCCCTCAAAGTTTTTATTTTTATTTTGAGAACAGCAAATACAGGCAAGCACCTGAAATGTGAAATGAGGGACGTGATGCAAGGGAATGAGGTGCATCTCTTTAGTCTCAAATAATTTATCAGCGGAAGGGCCGTTTCTGAAGTGAACGTACGAGCCTCTCCTGGAGCAAAGTGAAACCAGAGCTGTTTACTGCTTGAACTCCTCTCGCCTTGATGTTTCAGGGCACTCCCTGTTCTTTGGGGACAGGTAGGGTTTTGTGATGTAGCCTTCACGCAGCAAAAGTTATCTGTGTGGTTAGGTTTGAACTTTCCCCCTCCTTAGCGCTTTGTTTGCAGGAACAACCGATGGAGTGTAGCCGCTGCTTCTGGAGCTGGACGGGGAGCTCTCACCAGCTGCTCAAAGCTCAGCCTGGGATTTCTGGGGCTGTAGCCACGCCACGGTGCCAGCTTTCCTCAGGGCAAGGGAATAGGCCTCCTCTAATCCCTTCTCCTGCAGGGGTCTGTTTGCTGCCAGGGACTTGGCTGCTTTGCTTGCTGTTGCTTGTGCTGAAGAGGTGGCAGCACAACTAGCCTAACTGGGAGGGCCCCGGCTTGCTGTCAGGTGTGGCACTGACGTGAGACAGGCTGACAGCAGTGCCCGAATCCTTCGCCTGGCCCAGACACCAGCACGGTGTTGAGCAAGTCTCTTATCTTGTCTGCCTTGTTTTTGCTATTTATACGTCCGGAGCATCCACAGCCTCGCGGAGGGCAACACCCAGCCTGGTAGAGAGCTTTCTGTGAATTGGGATTAGAATTATTTTTCTCGCTCCCTGTGAGGTGTAAGGGGAGGCAGGATAAGGGGACGGAGTACAGGGCTGCCTTCTGGGCAGTGTTAACTGCCCCTTCCTGAAAGAGGGCGAGAGATGTTGTTTCAAGCCACCAAAGGCTTGGATCTTGGGTGCTCAAATTATGTCTCAAGTCTGAGTGCTCTGAGGCATTTTATTATTTTTTTTCTAGCTCTCCATGTGGCTGGCATATGTCTTGGGTAGAAAAAAACAGCAGAAAAGCAGCAGAGCTGACTTGTGAAAGTAAAAGCAGATGGGGTGCCCAGCTGGGGCATGGTATCGCTGCACTTTGTCCCTGCCGTAAACCACCCTGACAGTGCAGGCCGAGGTCCAGGGGTTGGGATGAGATCATGGGGAAGAAGAGGGACCGCTGCAGCCTGTGCTGGCCGAGCAGTTCATCCTAGTGCAGGCTGCTGAGGGATCCTGAGGATGTGTTCGTGCAGCTAGTTTCTCTTCCTAGCAGCCTGCGAGCTTTAAGGCTCATGGCAGCCGTGCCCTGTGCTCTCTGCTGCCCTGCCCATCGCCCTGGAACACTGAAGGGTATCTCCGGGTGGATGGCAAGCACCGGGCACTTGTGCAGCAGCCTTGCTTATTTGGCTGAGTGTAGATAAGGTTAGTGCCTGCCTGAATCTGTCCTGGGTTGTGACCTCTGTGACTCCACTGTGCAGAGAAGCAGTTCCTGGGCAGGAGTGGAAAAAGCTTTTCCTTTAGGTTTCTTTGGTTTTGATCCTTTGAGACACTGACCAGGGAGAACAGAGGCTTTCATGGACTTCGGAGCCTAGGGTCCCACTTAATGTGCCTCCTCCAGCTTTTTTCTTCTTGTTAAGCACTTTACTACAGGTTGTAGGGATCTTGGATGTGTTCTCCAGGGCAGCAGCTGGGGTGTTGACCCGTGTTTGAAGTGCTCTCTCCAGCTTTGAGGTTCTGCTTGCTGCCAGGAAAAAACACTGCTATTTTTCCCTTGGTCATGTGTGTGGATACGGAGGTGCACTTGTGTGTTTACAAGGTGCTTGATCGTGCATGCTACGGTGTTGGAGCATGAATCAACTCTTGTCCAGAGGGTTTTCTGCGAAATGGGCTTCTGTGTTGGCTCTCGGGGCTGCTGGAGCCTGGCCCGCTAGGAAATGCACCTTTGTGTGCCAAGCAGTGAGAACTTGGTGCTGGCTCTGCAGCCTCCTCCTTACGTGTGCCTCGGATCCTGCAGCTCTTCCCAAGCTCTGAGCCTGGAGCTCACCTGGACAAATAAATCCGGAGGTTGCTGGGCTTGGATGAGTACAAGCAGCTCATGTGGCACAGCAAGGCAGCCACCAGCAATGCCAAAATGTAACCAGCGCTGGGTGCCTTCATCCTTAACACAGAAGAAGCTGCTGCCCCCATCTGCGGGAGTCAGCAGCTCTCCTGAAGCGTGGTTCTCCTGAATCCTGATCTCCTAAGGCATGGATCCGCCATCGCAGTGTCAGCAAAAAGGGTGAGGCGAGCTGAGGGGATGCTTCTAGCACTGAGAAGGCAGCAAGGAGGCTGTATCTCTGCTAGACAGAGCCCCGTTGCTTGGGGGGTTCTTGGAAAGCTTTTCCTAGGCTGATTACAAACATTTATATTTCTTTTCCCCTAGTATCTGGCCAGGCCTCTGGCCCAGCCTTGACCCATGATGCAGCGATCGTTATTTGACAGCCAGGTTTGCCCTCTGCCTGTCACCGTATGGCCCCGGGAGCAGAACTGTGGTTCCCTTTGCACTGGGCAGCGGAGGGGGGAGGAAGGGGTAACCCTTTCCTTTGCCTTTAGAGATGGAAACCTCTCTCAATGAACAGCAGGCGTTGTTAATGATGGGCTGCTGAAGTTTAGGTGCGTGCAGAGGCTTAAAGCCTGATCGCAGAGGTTATTTTCTCTGCGTGTGTGGAGTCTAGTGCCAAATCCCAGATTGAGGGGAAACAAATCAGCTTAGTTTCTATGGAGCCCTCAGAGCACTGCCCGTTTATGTTGGCCAGAGCGTGAATCGTGGAGTCTGCTGTAGGGAAGTGCATGTGGTGCCGCCTCGGGTGGCTGTGGGAAGAGATCTGTGGGTCTCACCTCTTCAGTGGGAGAAGGGCTGCGTGCACTGAGATGTGGATGAAATATTCCCCAACGTGGCTGGAGATAAACTTTTTCTTAACTCTGCTACGCTCGACGTGTTCTGTGCATGAAGATGATCGTGCAAGGGGTGGAGAAATGGCATTTCGGTTGGTGCTCCTTTCTGGAGCTGCAGATGGACAAACCTCCTTCTTGCAGGGGCTTTGCAGGAGCTCAGCAATCTCCTGCTCTGAGCAGGTGATTCCTGTCTGCCGTGCTCTTCGTCAGGAAGCTGTGCTGGTTGGATTCCCAACAGGCCACCGCTTCCCAAGTGAATCCTTTGCACCTCTCCGTTTCCATTGTCCGGCTCTAACACCCTGCCTTGCTTTCTGCTTGAGTTCCTGGGACTTGAGGTGTCAAGGTATCTTCGAGAACGTGGGGGCCCAGTGAGCTCAACGTGTATTTTCCTAGCGCTGCCTTCCTCGCCGAGCATGGATGAGACACCCCAGGGAGTAGGAGCTGCTGGGCAGGAGGGGCAGAGGAAGCAGCTTCTTGCGAGGAGGGCTCTCTTGGTTCCTTCACGTTGCGTTTTTCTGCAGGGACGTGCCTGCTTCTTTCCTGGTCCTTCCCTGCCTGGTAATCCTGGCAGGACAGCGGGCTGTGTGCTGCCCTCTGGTGCTTGCCCAGGCCTGAGGCCGCGATGCTTCGTGGTGCCACCAAGAGCCGGGTCTGCGCTGGTGCCTTCTGCCTGCAAAACCCCCACCAAGCTTCCTGAAGCGACTTGAGCAGCTCGTGGCTGTGCTGTGGTTGGAGTGTTTCTCCCGAGAACAAACCTTCCTCTTCCTCTTGATAGGATGCAGTCTCAGGATGGATGCTGGGTTTGGAAACCAAAGATGTAAGGACTGAGCGCTGCTTTCATGTCAGACCTGGCAGTGGCTCTGTGCTGCCACTCCCGTGGGTTGTCTTCTCTGTCCTGAGACAGGGGAGGTGGCAGCAGGGGGTGTAAATAAGTCGAGGAGTGCTTTACATATGTAAATCACAAGAGCTGCTCTTGCTGGCTTATTTGAATGTTGCTGATTCAGGGCTGGGCCTGGTGAGAAAGCTCTTCCTGCGCATCGTGTGCAGGGTGTGGGCTCAGGTTATGTCAGGCACGGAGAAAGTTCGAGCCCTGTCCCAGAGCAGGCTGCCAGCACAGGAGATGAATCTGTGTACCCGGCCAGCCGTGTTACATCGTGGGACTGCTAAACACTTTAAGGGACCAAACCAGCCGTTTAGCTTCTCACCATACTTAAAAGTGTAGAAAAGCTTGGGTGTGTGTGAGCGTCGGGGGATGTTGCTGCACCTCCTGCTGCCGGGCCTGCTCCTGTGCCCTCTGCCTTGCAGGGAAGCAGCTCCTGTCCTCCTTGTGTGGCTGCTTCCGACCCCGAGTCCTGATGCCCAGGAGCAGTGCCTGGGGCTGCTGCTGCTGTCTGTGGAATAAAGGTAACTGCAGCCTCCAGATACTCTTGTGTCGTGGCTCCCAAGGAATGCCATCTGCCCCAAATCGCTTCCTCAGTAACTTTGATCAGACTGAGATCCCTCCCAGCACAGGATGCCTGTGCCTCCCTCCTGAGCAGTGCTTTGGAGCACCTCTTGTGCCCCTGGCTTGGGGGTAACCTGCTCTGCTCGTGCTGGGGCTGGTGGGGAGCCACCCAGCAGGGTGAGGTGACACCGAACGCGTCCGAATGCGATGGAAGGGCAAAGCGGGCACGGCGAGCAGGGGAGGTGCTTGGCGTGGGACGGAGCAGTCGCTGGCAGCACGGACGGCAGGGGCGGCGCACGGTGCAGGCTCAGGGCCAGGGGTGGACTTCAGAGCTATTCCTTTCATTCCCTGCCAGGGCAGGACGGTGCTCTAGTAGCAACACGAGTGTACAGTGGGCAGGGAGAAGGGAGACAGGCTGCCCTTTCTGGGGGATGGTCAGCCACGTCTCTGAGCACAGAACTGGCAGCAGGGGCTAGACCAAAAAAAAATCCACTGGAAGTTTTATGCAGGTTTACACAGGGTCAGCCTCGTGCTGTTGTGCAGGAAAAGCCAAAGCTCTTCTCCTGCCCTGTAGCACGGCTCTTTTCTCTTCCACAGCATCTTACCCCTGGTGGCACCTCCTCAGTGAGGGAACCGCCCTCATCTGCTGGGTGTGAGTTGCCATCCTGCAAACTGGCCCTGATGAGCAAGTAAGGAGCGTGCAATGTCGTGTGTGCAGGTGTTCCTTGTGCACCAAGTCCTCTTGGGAATAACCCCAGGAGGCTTTGTGTTAGTGGCTGTCACCTGGATGAACAAGGCAAGAACTGGATGTGGTTCCCTTCCTGCCTACGTGCAGGGCAGAGGAGAAAGGCAACTTCACAGTCATGCAGCTGTTTTTTGGTCCATCTTTCTGCTTCCCATTCTCTCTCTTCTCCACTAGCTTTCTCTTGCTGGGTACTTGCTTTAAAAAAAAAATAAAAAAAAATGAAGCCCAGCATTGTGCTGGCTCAGGGCAAGCAGCAGGGATCTGAGCTTCACTTCTCTCTATGGCAATGAGCAGAAATGCAACGTTAATCCTTGTATCAGGGAATTACAGGGGGGAAAAATTAGGCTAGTGGTGATTGCAGTGATTGTGCCAGACAATAATCCTGGCTGCCTGCCTGAGCTGAGCCTTCCTATTGATTGTTCCCCAGCAGGAGTCGTGCTCTTGTCTGGTTTGTGTCGCAAGAGCAAGCGCTCCGGCCCTGCCTGTGGGAACAAAGTGGGCACTGGCTTGCCGGACATCTGCTGCCTGGTGAGGCCTTGCTGTGTGCCAGCACTTCCCTAATGCCAGTGCACAGGTTCAGCTGAGGCATAACCAAGGCTGGCAGCTCTTGTGCCCACTCTCCCGAAGCCTTTTTGCTTGTGCCCTAAATGAAGTAACCTACCTCAAATGTCCTGGGGACTGGCACGTTGCGAAGAGGGAGGCTTGTGGCTGTGAAGCAGCTGCAGGCGATGGGGATTCACAGCGGCCTCCTGCTGTGGGCTTCATCTGGGCTCTGCAATGCTGAGCTCTGAGAATCTGGGCCAGAAGGTGCTGTGGGATGAGCCCTTCCTGCAGCAGCTGCCTCTGGCTGCAGGAGCCGGCCCTACTCGAAAAGCTGTCTCTTTCGCTGTCTCCACTTGCCCCATCTGTGAGGTGAGGAGAGGGGTTATTTGCCAGCCTGGAAGGGGCCTGAGGAGTTACTCTGATTTTTTGCTACCTCTGCATCACAAAAAAGAAACAGCTTCCTTCCCGTCTGTTATCTGGAGCAGGGGCAGCCGAGCTGCTCCTTGTTAGCTGATGACAAAATAGTGGGAGAGAAGGAATGAGTGGAAACTTGTAAATCACAAATACTGCTCACAACAACAGAAATGCGGGAAGCCCCAGAGAATGACTTGTTCTGGTTCGTGTTTCTCAGTGTTCCAGCTTACAGGACGATGTGCACAGGGGAAAAGGACCAGTGCTGTTGGGGGTTCTGGTGCTGGCTGCCTTCTCTCAGCCCCAAGCATTTAAAGGGGACTCTTCGTGTGTGTTCAATAGTGGCATTTATACAAACTCAGCCATGTAAGGCACAGTGGCGGCAGACCTTTCCCAGGCTGAGGTCGGTGCCCCCAAGGACTGGAGGTGTCCTTGGATCACCTGCTCGCTGCTATCTGCTGGTCCTTCTGGCGAGCGAATGGGCGCTGGGGAAATGTCCAATAAAGCTCTCTCGGTTAATTATTTTCTAGCTGTCAGCCTGCAGACTTTTCTTTCAATGTCCCTTGTTTACAGCTTAATGTTTTTAGGCTGGTGACGGGACTGGGCTGTAATTAGGGCTGTACCCTCTCCAGGGAGAGGCTGGGCAGGTGCAGGAGCTGTGCGTGCTGAGCTGGAGCAGCCTGAGGATCTGAGCGCGGGAGGAATGTGAGGCAGCTCTCCTGAAACCTGTGCTCGTCACGAGGGGCTGGCTTTTCGCTCCTCCAGGGCACCGCACCAGCTGAAGCAGCAGTAGACAGGCAACCAGACTAAATTAGCCTTGAGGGAGGTAATGCTGGTAAATTCCTTCCGATTCCTAAATTTGGGTCTGAACAGGGACCTACCAACGGGAAACGTGAGAGCTCCACTGGTGCTCAGCTCTGGGAGCAAACTGCAAAGATTCCAGCTGGGGGCTTTTGCAGGGAGCATCTATTCCACGAGCCTCGCTCTTGAGCGGATGGTGCTGGAGGGATGTCAAAAGCACCTGCGCTTCTTTCTGCTGGTTGTCTTCCTTTCAGAGCTGTCCCTGCATCCATCCTGCTGCTGTCCGTGCTGTCCGCTGTCCCCCACTCCTGTCTGGATGCCTTTCCTGAAGCCCGCATCCTGTTTACTAGCTGGGAGCAGGAATGTCCCTGGCGCAGGGGGTGATCTTTGTGCCCATGTGGAGCTCTTCCAGGGGGAGCCGTGGTGTCACGGGGAGTCACAGGAGCTGGAATGTCCAGCATGCCCCCTCCCTCTTCAGCCTGCGCTGCTCCTATTTTTGTGTCTGCCTTAAGCTCTTTTTTCCAATTGAAATACTTCGTGGGTCAGCCGTCCTTCTGCTGGCTGCAGGATGGTTACCAGCGTGGGCAACAGGCGAGCGCCGAGGTGCCCTTGGTGCAAAAGACAGAGGTCAGGAGAGGCCCTGGGCTGCTTGCCCTCACCCAGCAGGCGTGCTGAGCACGACCGATGGGAGCGAGAGCTAATTCTTTAAGGAAACCAGTCTCGCCAGGTCGATAAGCTGATGCAAAGCTGGCTTGGCATAGCTTAAAAATGAACTGGGATCCTGCAGCTGCCTGCAGGGCTCTTCCCTGGGCAGCCATCCCTTGCTGCTTGTGGCTGCTGCAGAGGGATCCCAGGCCGCAGGTGGCCCAGCTGGCCTCCCTTGTGCCAGGTGAAATATTTCGCGTTGATACAGGCTGTTTTAGAAGGATAATGGTTTAGTTAAGTCTGTGTGGGGAGAAGCGTTGGATAAATTGGTTGGTGGGAGAAGAGCTGGTGCCAGCTATGGGAGGTTGGCAGCGTTCCTTGGGATGTACCCCAAGAGAGGAAAATAAACGTGGCTTTCCACATGACCCTGTGCCCTGAATCATCAGATCCATCAAAACCAAGCTTTTCTGTGGACAGGAGTTGGCACAGGATTAGCCCAGTAGGGGCAGACAGTTTGTGGCTGACTCCTGCAGGACTTTTCTCTCTGCCACCTCTCTCATTCAGCTGCTCCCTCTGGCAGACCCTTTTAATCCCCTTACTACCAGAAAAGCTATTCCAGGAAAACCAGCTCAAATTCTGTTCACTCTCTCACCTCTCCTTTCTCCTCCCAAACTTATTTCCAGGAGGGCTTGCCATCTGTCATGGATTGAGCTGCGTAAACCTGACTCCTTTGGCTGAACCCTCTGCTGGCCTTTATTTCCAGGAAAGCCGGCGGTGCTGCAGATCGCCCTGTGCCTTCCTCGTCCCACAGAGCTCCTCTGCACTCGGGTTTCGGTGCAAGCGAGCCAACAAGTCCAACAAGATCAGAGGTGCCCTCAAACTGGAATACCTGAGAAGCTGCTTTTGCACAATCTGTTTATATGCACACATTAAAAAAAAAAAAAACACAAACCCAAAGTATTCAAAAAATGTGATTACTGGTTATCAATAATTCTTATTTTGTCCCCAGTTCTCCCACGTCCCCCTGTCCTGCTTGGCTGGGTAATGATGACAGAAGCAGCTGGAGCTCAAGTCCCTCCTCAGATGCTGAGACAGTGTTTCCTGGCATATTTGGGATTTGTTTTGTTTTCCTTAAGCAACTCCCAGCTCAGATTTTGTGCTCAGATGTTAGTCATATGCTCCATATAATTGCAGTTGTTCCCAGTGTTGCTGTCACATCTCTGCACACCGAGGTGCCAAGTCTGAAGGCCAGTTTCTCTAAGCACCATCCCTGAGCCACCCTCCCCAGCATGGCCCTGCGAGCGGGGTGTCCCTGTGGCTCAGCACCCACCCTATTTATTACTGGGGTTTCAGCAAGGCCAGCAGCTCTGTGATGCACTCCATGCAGTGGGGCTTCCAGGGCTCGCGTGGCCAAGGTGCTGGGCTCTGCTGCAGGTTCTTTGTGTGTATTTCTTCCTCTCGCTAGGCACAAAGGTGTCTTAGGCATGGAATGCTAATAACGTGGTGCTAGTAAGTTGTCACTTCTGGCTGTTGTCCTTTGTGTTGGGAAGGATGTTGAACCATGCAGCCACTATCTGGAACAGGCTGGGCTCAGTGGCTTACTGCTAATTGAGTAAGTAAGATCAGAATTAGGCTGCTAAACATTGCTTTAGGAAAGAGCAGAAGACTGGGATTACAGGGCTAAAAATTGCTTTGGAGAGGGGAACTTGGATTTTCTGCTCAGTTGCTACCTCACAGTACCCAAATCCTGACCCCAGAGCCTCTGGTCGTGGTCAAGGGTCTCATTTGGCGATCGCTTGATCTGCTGGTGTCGCTGGCTTTCCTACGCACACAATCACGTTAACAGGCTGCCTTAGTGGAAAACATGTTGCTGGCACACGTGTATTGCAAAAGAATGGGATGTGTCAACACCCCCAGTGCGCTGAGGGTGGTGTTTCTCTTATCTCGCTGTTAACCTGAGCCTAACTCGGCTGCCTCCTTTCTGCAGTCACAGGGCTGAGAGGGATGGGGAGCAAACCAGAGGGATTTCAAGTGGGCTGGAACTGACAGCAGCTTTCATCTTTGCCCAAGAACCAAACTGCAGTTTGGGGAGAAGATTTAATTTGTGGAAGCGTGGCTGTTTCCCCCCGTTCCTTTAATTCTTGCCCGGATACTTTCCTCACCCGTGTGTTCCTTGTGTCTCTGGGATTGCAGCGACTGGTGCTCAGAGGAGTCACTGCCCCATGTCTCACCACAGCTCGGGCTGCATGTGGAAGCAGCAGTCAGGGTGTGCAAAGGGCAGCGCACTGGGCACGGAGGGTTTGGCTCGGAGTGATGTTTTTGTTTTGTTTTCTCCCTTCCCTCCTTTCCCACCACGGAGCCCTGACGCTCTTGCCAGGCTGGGCTCCTAGTGACCGTGAGATAATGGGCTTAGCAGACGTGCAGATGTCCCTTTTGTGCTGAGGGGACGTCTTCTCCCCTCCAAACCCAGCTGGGTCACTGTGTGAAAGTGTAAAGCAGGCCTGCTTTTGGGAATCCTTGCCATCGGGGCCTCGTTTAGTGCTGTGGAGTCAGACGTGGGCAGGATGGACACCAACCAAAACCTAACCAGGGGGCTCGAAGTCCCCCCTTGTCCATAGTGTCCGTTTTGCTGCCTGAGACATGAGTGATGCTACCAGCAGGCTGTGATGATCGATCAGCTGGAAAGCTGTGAGATTCCTGTTTCCTGGTGCTTTTGCTTATAGACAAATGTCTATTATAAAACAACAGCAACAAAAAAAAGAAAATACCTATTTTCTGTTAGTGTCTTTTCACCAGTCCTTCACAGGCCAGTCAAGCAGGACCTCCTGAGAAAGCGTGAGGCCTTACCAGGATGCATGTGATCTTCCCTGACTTCATATAACATATGTAAGATGAGGGTGGCTGTTTACAGTGTGGGAGTGAGAGTGCCAATGCAGCAAGCTTCTGCAACTCTCCCTCAGTGCCTGTAATAGCCGCTCATCTTGAGCTATGTCGGCAAGTAGGGAGAAACCCCTGAGTGAGGCCCTGCATGAGGTTTTTCTACGCCTGATTTTGTGAAGAAGGCTGGTTTTGCTAGCGTTTCATGGGGCATTTTTCTTTCTATCATTGCAGGTGAGGCTGGTGCCAGCATTATTCGAGTGTCAAAAGAAGCACGGAAGAGATTCTTGGGGCCACTCCACCCATCTTTCAACTTGGTGAAGATCATTCGTATCTGCCTGTCCAAGACTGTGCCGGAGAATGGGCACGAGGTTGCAGCAGGACGTTTGGGTATTTCCCTCACGCGGGTGTCTGATGGAGAAAACGTCATACTGTCAGACTTCCATTCCAAGGAGGAGCTCATCCAGGTGACTGGAAACTTCTTGCAGAGGGCTGGGCAAGAACTGCAAGCTTGTTTGTTTTGCCTTGGACTCCAAACGTCCTTTGTAATGTAGCTTAATTCTCAGCACATGCCAGTACGGTACTCGGACTGACTCAGTAGGCTTTGTGATTCTTACGTGCTGGATCTCTTTCTTCCCCAGGCCTGTGTTTGCAGCACCTTCATCCCTGTCTACTGTGGGCTGATACCTCCAACCTTGCGTGGAGTGGTAAGGCTCTTAAGATATTTCTTCATTAAATCCTGCACTGATGAGTAAGAAGGCAGAAATGCTGTACTCAGTTGTGGTAGTCCTGTTGCCCGTCTGCTAGCAGGAACTATTGTGAAGAAGCATGAGAAATTCCCAAGTAAACAACTTCAGCAGTGGATATATCTTCTTTTCCAGTCCTGCAGTTGGCTAAAAATGTCCCAAAGGCTTGATGGTTTAACAGGATAGAAATAGAGAGCAATCTGGGCAAGCGCTGGTTGACTTAGCAGATGGTTCCCCTGGCTCCTTGTTACAACACTTACCAGCACTGACGCTCCAACCCTGTGTGCATGTGGAAAGAACCTGGGTACAGGGTAGAAATCATGATTGTAGTCCCTCTTCCACGTGCCTGATACTCTTTGCAGAGCTTTAACAAGTGGTGCTGATGCTTGGCCTCTTTTCCATGATGTTCTTCCTGTCCTTCCTATGAGAATAATGTTCTGCTGCCCGCAGGAGCTCCTTTTAGCTTCCTGTCCAGGAATGTTCAGAGCAGTTTCTCCCTTTTTGTACGTTCATGTTAAAAATGAAAGCACTTCAAGCTGTACAGAGCTGGAGCATCTCTGGATAGAGGAGTCACGGCTGAGGGTCTCGGCTGAGCTTGGACTCCCCTTGTGCTGCGTAGGTTAATGCACACACTAAATGGCATTTAGTGTAAGCTAAATCTTTGTAAGCTCAACAGCCGAAAGGAAGAGCCGCTATTAACATCTGCGTGCCTTGGTTTCGCACAAGTGACCCGATCGAGGTGCTTCAGTCTGACAGGGCATCTAACTCGCTCCCTCTGCTACCAGTGTCCTGAAAGCGAGGTCGGTTCTGCTCCTGCCTAATATCCAAACAGGCTGCTTTTGTGTTGTGCAGGCATGTTGGGCAGGGAAATGATCTAGAGGAAACGTTCATCCCTTCAAAGTGACAGAATCAGTACTGGTCTGGCGTGTGCTCAACAACCACGGGCTGGGGTTTTGTCCCACAGCTGGTGGGAATGTAGCAGCAGCTCTTGCGTGAGACTCCTTGGTGCTAATCGAGGTGAGCCTGGCTCAGGCAAAATGACAAAATTCCAAACCAGTGTCCAATGTCAGGCCCCTGGAATTTGCAGCTGCCCAACTTCTTGAGTTTCCTCATGGGGAACGGCGGTTGCAGTGGGGGTATGTGTGTGAGGAAATTAGTATTTACCTCTTGCCCAGAAAATAATGATCCTTTCTGACTCTGAAAGGGCGTATGGCGAAGGGAGAGGCTACAGTAGATTGGGTACGAGCTTAGGAAGGGCTTTGAAATGGGACTGCGTGACTCCTGCATACCTGTGATGACTGTATTTGCCACAGGACATACTGACAGGCCAACTCAAATAGTGAGGACCAGTTTTCAAGGCAGTGTGATTGTGAAAGGTATAATGTCCTTATGCAAATCCTGCCTTCCTCATCTTTTTGCTGTGTTTACTTCTCTGAGCTCTAGCAGTCTCGTGGAGGGGATGATGAAATAAATGGGTGGGAGGGAGAGAAAAATGAATTCTCAAATACTGAGAAATGAACGGGTCGGTAACTGACCTGTTAGTACGTCTTCCAGCTGTGAACTGTCTGTGGCATGTGAGTGAGGTGAACCCTTAAAAGGGATTCCTGGGTTGGGGAGGATTTAACACCTCAAGTTTGGAGCTCAAGGCCCCAGCCTGTGGTTCTGATGCTGCTAGGGGCTTGGTGAGAGGATGGAGAGTGATCAGCCTTGGGTTGCCTGGAGGTTTGGGTAAATCCAAATAAGTGGCAGCTGATCTTGAGTGAGAAGCTCTAAACTGCATTGCCTGGGGGGTGATGGACCAGCAAGCAGGGTCTGCATGTTTTTTCCTTGATTTCCACACAGGCTTTGCTTTGCCAGCTTTGTTGTAGGCTTCTAACAGTACGTTAACTCATGCTGCCACCCTCAGGGAAACACAGGTTTCTGCGTCTTTACCACAAACTAGCTGTGTCTTAGTTAAGTGGCCTAAACACTCACCTGAATCTTCTTCAAACAAAGCAGCTGTGCTGCCTGCTCTGCTCTGTCCTCTGCCACTCTGCATAGCGTGGCCTTTCCTTGCGGGGGTGTCTGTCTGTCTTCTCTAGTTGTCTGGTTGTCCTTCCTGCAAGGGGAATGCTGCCATGTTTACAGTATGTACATACAGAACGTTCTCTGATAAGAGGGTGCCTGTTCGGACCAATCCCGAGTCCCTTATACTCTATCACACCACAGCTAGCAGGTTCCAGGTGTGTTGGGATTGCTGCTCAGTTACCCTGCTAGAAACAAATCAGCTGCTTTCGCTCTTAGTTAACCAATTTTCTGACAGGGGGACCTGTGTCTGAACTATTCATTTTAAAGACATGTCAAGTCTAATGGCAGTGTGACAGCTTAGACCGGTGCTAACTTGCATTGCAGGTGGCTGTTGGTGTGTCATACTGGATGGCACTGAAACCCCACAGCAGATATGTCAGCAGTCACACAAGTGAATTTTGCCTTTCTCCTTGAACTTTTGTGACCAAAGCACTCAATCCAAGGAAGAAAGGCATGTAGCAAATGGAGATTATAAATAACAGAGCTGTGCTGTTGCTACTTTAAACTCCTCTGGCACTGGTGGCTGTTGCCCATTCTTGCCTGAAGTTGTTGGCACAGATGTGAGCATTGGGGCAGAGTTTCTACTTGAAGCCGCTTGATCAATTACAAGAATGAAGAGTGATTCATTTCTCTTTATTTCAGAGATACGTTGATGGAGGGATTTCAGACAACTTGCCCCGATATGAGCTGAAGAACACAATCACGGTGTCTCCATTCTCAGGGGAGAGTGACATCTGTCCTCGGGACAGCTCCACCAACATGCATGAGCTGAGAGTAACCAATACAAGCATCCAGTTCAACCTTCGCAACCTCTACCGCCTCTCGAAGGCCCTGTTTCCTCCGGAGCCACAGGTGAGATTCCTGCCAGTGCCCAAACTTGGGGACAGTGGATAGATGCTGGCTGTCCTCTGCTCTTCAGCAGAGGAGGATTGCAGACGCTTAGTTTCGTATCTCTTGTCTTTTTTTTCACCTTGACGTTTAGCAACCTAGTGAGCTGGCAAACCTTGAGCATCTGCACAAGGTCACGTAGGTGGCTTGGTTTTCTTTTGATACTGTAAGATTTGGAACTCAGGTGCTAGCAGTTGCTTGGAAAGTATTCCCACATGGCTGTGTGGCATTTGCCAGGAAGCCGGGCTCGCTTCTAAACAAGGATGTATCAGCCCTCAGAACCAATGTGCTTGTGACTTTTTTTAAAGTCACACTGGAGCTGCCAGCCTGAAGCCCGTGACTGTCTCTCCTAAAAAGTACCACTGGAGCAGGTGGCACTGCAGACAGCTTTGCATGCTTCTGCTTCTGAGCAGATACAACCTTAGCCCTGGCATTTGAGCATAATAAACATGCATCTGTGTCCTGAATCACTTGGACAAGTTTTCTGCTGCCCCATTCCTAGTCTTAGCTGGCTTATCTATGAACACAGTGGCCCTTCCTGGCAACTGCAGGAAAGTATTTTGGGCTGCTTATCAGAGTGACTCCTAGAAGGCTGCCTACAGCAGCGTCGGCTCTAGAGGGGGAAATGAAGTAGCTGCGACTCTAAGCCTGTACTTGGGTAGGATTCCAGCTGTCCATTCCAACCTGAGTTATCCCGTGATCCCCATATCCAAAGCTTCCACATTACACCTCTTCTCCTCAAAGCCAGAGTTCTCTAAAGTCAGCACTGAGCTGAGTGCTCTCTCTGCTCAGCCAGGCAGTCCCCAAATGACTTGCTCTTGCCTGCCTCTACCCACAGGTGCTGCGGGATATGTGCAAGCAGGGCTATCGGGATGCGCTGCACTTCCTGAAGAAGAATGGTAAGGCACTGAGTGTTTGTGGGGTGCACTAACCTGCTTCTGTGCCAGGCTTCGTGGCGTGGCTTTGAGGCCAGTTAGTGTGTGTATAAAATGTGGGAGGGTAGATCTGATCAAGGTGCGTGCCTCAGATACCTGCATATGGGATTTCCATCTGTAAGTATATTTTAGCACTGCAGGAAGCAGTTGGAGTGGATGCCTTTTCAGCGCAATGCAGTTGAAATTACACAGTGTGTGTGCAGTGCTACAGCAAAGTTGTTGGTCACCAGTGCCACTTGGAGCTTCAGCAGATACCCTACACCCTCTCATGTGCAGCCAGGGTATGTGTAAGGAGGCAGAGCGGTGCAGAGTGCAGGCATGCTCTCAGCAGTGTCTGGAGCCTGGCAGTTTGACACTGCTCTTAGACCTTCTGAGACACGAACCCCAGACTTCCTCATCTCCTTGACCTCTTGTTGCAGTCTGTGTGTTTGATGCCACCTAGTGTCAATTTCCAGCAGACCAGGCACGGTTTGCTTTGTGGTGCATACTTTATGGGATAAGAGCAGTCATGCACCTCCGGATTAAGCTGCAGGAGGGGCATCGAGATTGCTTCCTGGCACAGTGTATAGCAACAAAACCCCGTGAAAGAGCACCCTGCAGTATGCGGAGGTGAAATGTTAGAATTTCTGGTGGGTAAAGAGAAGATGGGCTTAAAGCAGCCGGTTCTTAACTCGTGGTAAGCATCACAATAGATACAGGCTAAAGAGGCTCGATGTGATGTCTGTCTGGGTGATGAGTGAAGTGAGGACTAACGTTTTAAGGGCCAGGCAAGAAAGGGCAGCTAATTTGTATTGTCCTTATGATACGACTTCTCAGGTCTCCTTCATCGTCCGAGTCCTGCCCGTCCTCTCCTTGCCATAGAAGCTCCCCCAGGAGAGAAGAAAGAGGAAGAAACAGAAACCGAGGACCAGCCAGAGGACAATACAGCTCTTGCTGTTGTTGAAGACCACATCTTTGAACACTTGCCTCCCAGATTGAACCAAGGTATGATCCAAAGGAAGAAAGCCCTTCCTATACTGCCTGGTCCATGTCAGAGGATTGCTTGGATGTGGGGTATTGCTTGTGGTGGTTATTTGGCTGCACCCAGGAATTGAACTGGTTCACACGGGTGCTTATTTGTAGTTGGAACCCCTTAGATAAAGGTGTGGAGGCTGAACTGGGAGAGGATTCTCATTTGATGCTTCTGCATGGTAGCTCAAGGATAGGATCTTGATGCTTGTTCCTTTGGAAACCTGGTAAAATTAAAAGTTGCTGTTCCTCAGCTGTGCTTGGAGAATTTCTATCCTGAGCGAGACCCCCTTAAGAAGTGGGAGGTGGAGAGAGAGGCCGGGTAACTCATGGGATAGGGCAAGGAAAGGGATGGTCCCACTGCAGGGATTCAGCCATATTCTCTTCTGCCTTCAGCTCTTATGGAGGCTTGTGCGGAAAGAAGAGGTCTCCTGACTGGTATCACCAACATGCTGCCTATACGTGTGGCCACAGCAATGATGGTCCCCTACATGCTGCCCCTGGAGTCTGCAGTCTCTTTCACTGTCAGGTATGCCTTCAGCTATTGCCTCCGGTGGTTTTCTTCCCCCGTGCAGCCAGGAATCTTATGAGCGGCGTCTCCTCACTGGACTGAGAGTAGTTCCAGTTGCTTTCAGCCCTAAACTTACACAGCTGGGAAGGCAAGACCATCAGACCTGTTCTTAGTACAAAGCACTCTATAAAAAGTTTCTGGAAGGAGATTGTGATAGGAAGGCTTGGGAGAAAAAACATTTTCCATATCTGAAAATGGATGGAAAATACAGAAAGAGCAGATTCAAAACTTAGAGTAAATCCTGGGCTGTTTTCATCCTTCACAGCTTCTCCCCCTTAATCCTCTGAGTGGTTGTGTAAACGGCTCATATTGCAGTTGTCACTAAAAATGAGTAACTGTTCATAGGAGGCAAAACTGTTTCTTTCTGTCCTGTCCTTTGTTCAAGCTCAACTTAGGTTTGTCTCCTGTCTCTTCCCAGGTTGCTGGAATGGCTTCCAGATATCCCTGAGGATATTAGATGGATGAGGGAGCAGATGACTGAAATCTGCAACTATCTTGTGAAGAAAGCCAAGAAGAAACTGGGCAGTCATCTTTCAGCCAGGTATGGCTGCTTTCTCCACAGCCCTGTTTTGGAGGAGCACTGTTTCCCTTTCCACCTTCTGAAAGGTGGCATCTTCTCCATTGGAACAGAGCAGCTAAGATTAACCAGAAGGATTTACTGCCTAACTTCAGACACAAATCTGTTCCACGGTCTCTTGGTTTCTTTAACTGTTGGACAGATGCAGCATGTGGTCTTCCCATTACAGGGCAGCGCCTGTGATGAAGCTGTTACTATTGCAATAGGTTAAAAGATGGAGGTCTAACTAAAACTATATGCTAGCTTATTCCACTCTCCCTTTGTAGAAGACAGGTGCTTGTCTGCATGGCATTTGCGAGACCAAGGTTCCCTAAAAGTTCCTTCGTAGGGGTTCTTGAGTTCAAATTACTTCTTTTTTTTTCTTTATTTTTTTTTTTGGATGAGAATAGGAAACTGTATTACAGCTGTGGGCAGAGGGTCCTAGCTGTGATTGAGGTGATGGTATGAGGTGGTGATTCTTTCCACAAGAGCTCATGGTCTGTATAAACAGGAGGTGTGAGCAGGGGGGCTATGACTGCAGCCAGTTAGTGGCAGAACCAAAACAGCTCTGCAGTTCTGCAGCTCTGCTCTGGTGATCTGCTCAAGGCGTCCCACATCCTGATTCTCTGTGTTTTGTCTTTCAGGCTTTACTATCACCTGGAGCTTGGAGGGCCCCAGAGTCTGCCAATTTCTTCAGCACCTGCTTGTGGCGAAGCAATGCCGATGTGGATGAGAAGCAACCGTTCCCTGTCCGATGTCATGCTGAAGTGGGAGGAGTACCAGCGCCAGCTCATGCTGGGCTTACTCTGCATCAACGTGGACATGCAGGCCTCCCTCTTCCCTCGGGAAGGATTTCAGATAAAATTTCCACCTCTAGACTGTGCGAAAGAGTGCCTGCCACTCTTCTGAGCCTGCTGCCCTGCGGGGATGGGAGTGGGTGGGAAGGGAAGCACACGTAGGGTGGGACCAGTCTCATCCCTTGGCAGCAGGCTGCCCTGTGCTCACGAGTATGCTGCAAAGGGGATTTCCCCGGGATGGAGACTGGTGGAATTGACTGTAGCCATTTGTTGCCCCCTGGGCCAGGCAAGAGAATCTCTGTGTTCAAGGATGCAGAGGCCGATTCCTTGCTCTAGACTTGTGCTGAGGCCTGGCTGTTGCCCGTGGCCATGCTGATGCTGGCCCAGCTGGGCTATCCCAAATAATGCACTTTGAATTGCCGTTGGCTTTTTACTGCCAAATAATCAGGACGTAGATGACGCTCTCAAGTTCACATAGCTTTTAGTTTCCTTTGGATTTTTAGAGTACATTGGTCTGCTTTTCTTGAATTGTCTGACGTACCTTAGCTCTTTGTGCTACTGGAAGATGAGGTAGCCTCTTACCAAAACAGTTTTTCTTAGGGCTTCCAAATCTCCTCTTGAATTTATTCTTTGCTGAAGCCAGATCCTTTCTTCTGTCCCTTAACTGCATCCCCACTGGAAGCCAGAGCTGGCCCTGCTGCAGACTGCACTGGGACTGCAGAAATGTAGAAAACTTGTGTATTCACCCTGATTCGTATTATCATTTACTCTCCCTATATGATTTTCATCCTGACAGAACTTTTGCAGCTTGAACTTGAAGTATTAAATGTCACTAAGTTTATTTGAAAGAATTAATTTAGACTGAGGTTTTTTCTTCATAGAGGTTGAGGCCCTGTTCCTGTCACTGTGAATGGAATTAGTGTGGGATCATGCTGGAAAAGCTCAGTCTGATTGTCTCAGGATTAGTTTAGCAGCTGACACTGGGGAAGGAATGTCAAGTGTTTGTAGGAAGGTGAGATGGTGTGGGTCATGTTATCTTTGAGAGGTTTGTGGTGGAGTGTTGCAGCAAGTGTTGGGTAAGTGGCCACCTTTTGACAGGGGTTGGGCTTTGCCCCTTAAGGGACCATACAACTGAAGGAAATTCCAAGTGGGTGCCATGTAAGGAATCTCCTGCCAAGCTGGGGCTTGACTCTGAGGATTTGGGGTGAGAAGGATGTAGGCTTGCAGTTACATCAGCCTTGCAGTTTGACTTGCAGTTAGCGTTGTGGCTTACAGGCTATACAGGAGCACACATAGCAATAGCAGGAACACAAGAAGAAGTGAAGTTGCTGCATGTTCAGCCCTCTTGGAACTGGCTGCAGTTGTCTTGTCCCTTAAAAGACCAGAGTTAGTAGATGTACAGCAGGGCAAGACTCTGCCTTGCATGGTTCTGCCTTCTGCACAATTCTGCCTTCTCAGTGATGGTCTAGTTGTGACTTGCTGTGCAAAAATGTTCTCTGCTCTTCCCAGGGTGAGATATGGCTTCCTGTGGGGATTGCACATACTTCAATGTAACTCCTTGCACTATGACACAAAACCAGCTCCCAATAGCTTTTTCTGCAGCATCTTGCTGCACGAGGCGTCTTCTACCTCTCCTAGCACAAACAGTATGCAACTGGCCAAAGCAAACTTAGGTTCTCTTTCCTGGGAAGCAGGGCAGAGCGTTGGAAGCTGATACATAGCCTGTGTGCGGAGTACTCACTTATAACACTCTCATTTCCCCCTTTGATGTGAAAAGGGAAAATATCCTCAGAAACTCTACTAATAGCTGGAGAAAGTAGTGAATCTACTCGATCACATCTTCCTGAGCAGTGTGGGTGAGGTGGTGGGTGCTGTTTCCTACCAGCACAACTGTGCACTGGGTGTGGGTTTGAGTGTTTGTAGCAGAGGCTGATAAGCATCAAGGCTCTCCCGCAGTGGCTACTGCAAGCTGGGAGGCAATTAATAGGTTGGGCAGCTGTGGTGCTGAGCGACTGTCTGCAAGACGCCAGTGCAAAGACGAATTTGTGACTTAGAATATCACCCCACTGTCCTTCCTGGATGTAACCTACCTATGTAACACAAGGGCCTGCATAGCTCGTGGAACAGGCCTGCACTTAGATTTATTCTTAAGCTTCACATAGTTAAGGCAATTGGGGAACAGGGGAGTTACTATGGGGGGGAGAGAAAAGAAATAGGATTCTGAAACCAAAATGGGAATGTTGGGTTACAAAGCAAATCAATCCTGTAATTTCCTAAAGCTTGTGGGAGAAGCTGACTGCCAGATGGACCTAACTGTAGTGGAGGTGAACCAGCAACAAACTACTGTCAGTTTGTGAGAGAAGGATAAATTTGAGGATTGACATAAAGAAAATGGGGTTATTTTGTGTTTTGCTGTGGGGACTTTGCTGCTGCTGTTGCTCTGGACTACCTTCTTAGTTTGCTGAATGCCTATCTCTTGTTCCTAATGCACACTGAGCAATTGGCAAGAACACATAGATGTTTAGTGGCATGAAATTAAAGAATTTCATCCAGAAGCAAAACGTCTGTGAGGGGCAAAGTCAGATGAGAAAATCTTGTGTCTAGAAGCTGCTGCCCTCTTGACTCTGCCTGGTTTGTGTTAACGTATGGGTGGAGAAAATGATGCAACTATTTTTATTTCTCTTATCCCTTCTTCCTGGACTGGCAAAACCACTGTATGATTATGTAAACCACTAAACTGTGAACCAAATTCTCTTGGCAGTAGCGTATGCAAAGAAATCACAGCTTGGCACCCTTGTTCCCTGCATCTCCTCAGCTTTCCTCTTGCATATCAGAACCACCTCGGCTGGTGGCCCTGTCTTCTAGCACTCTGATCCAGGAGGCTTGTTGGTTCTGGTCCATGCCTTTCAACAGACTACCTGCTGTGGCTGGTAAAGGGCCAGAACTTCGTTCTGTTTCACCTCATCTGTCATTAGTTTATTATATTAACCTCTCAAAGAGAAGCTCTTATGCACTGCCGAATTTAACCTCAAACCAAAGCCTGACTTTAATTGTAAAGGTCTAACTCCTCAGGGAGGAAACTCCTGCTTTCCCTATGCTAATTTGCAGGGTGTGAACGGATACTTGGGAAAGTACCACTCTGTATTAACCCTCTTTTTGCCTGTATTCACCAAGTGATGCAGTGGCTGTTGTGCAATAGCTTGTTGGCTTTAGAGATTTAAGCTCTGATATAGGAAAGGTAGATCTGTCAAAAATAAATACCCCGTACTACCCTCCTCTTCCTTAAGAGAAGTTTCAAGCATTTGCTTTAAATTCTTGCTGCTCACTGCTGCACATTGCTAAGGATGAAGTTAGGAAAGGTCTTCTAGCTAGCTGATGTAGAAAAAGGGCCATGGCTGCTTCTGAAGATTAGCATTTTGTTATCCAGTGCTGCCTTGTTTAGATCAGACCCCGCTTTGAAATAGCTGGAAACCTCTTGCTAGACTCTGTATTGGACCGGGAGGTGTTTATTGTGATATTGCTAACTTGAATTATTCAAGCATTTGTTCTTTGTATACCTCATGGCATGTGTTATCTTCAGGTGAGCAGATGCTGATTAACCTGCACTCATCAAGTTCCTCTGAACAAGGCAATCATCTGCAGCAGTCAGTCCTTCAACAGAATGTGTGGCAGGGAAGCCCAGCGGGTGGTGGCCAGGGCTTGTGCTCTCCTGTACGTGGTATTTGAGAGGTCAGGTTCCTTGACCAAAACTTCATCTTGCAGCCCACATCTGAAATCCGTGTAACATTCACTTGAACTTTGCAAGAGTCCCAACCCTTGCAGTTTCCACTGGTTCGCATAAAGGGTCTGTACATTCAGGAATCCACTTTCTTTTTCTCCTTCCTGTGACACGGTTACTACTTGCTGATTTTAACAAGGCTAACAGTGAACCTCTTGTGCATCTAACCAGTCCCTAACCTATACAACACCATAGTTGTTTGATGTTGTGCACAACAGTGTGTATCTATGGCATGCTCTGTAAGCCACCATGCATGTGTGGTGTGTTAGGTTTGGTTTGCTGCTTGACCTACTCTTAATATTTTTGCAAACTGACTTTTCAAGAGGTAGGAGGAAATATTTCTGACCACAGTCTGTAGGACCTAGGAGTCGGTTTCTCGTGACTTCCTGGGGGGGACTGTGTACCTGCAGCACTCAGACCACAAGAATAAAAGAATTGTGCTGTCTGCCCCCAAGTACTTACATATCCCCTACTGTTTTGTCCATTTTCTTAAAATTAATCTAGTAATCCATTTTCCAAACTTTCACTCCTTCCCTTGAGAGAAGAGCCCTCACGTTCGCCAAAGTGGCTGGGGGAGAAATATCTGCAACTCCCTGTGTGTGTGTCTGCTTTCCTCAGGGGTCCATTTCTGCTAAATACCTGGTGGAGGTGGTGGGTTGCCAAAGTCAAGGGGTCTTGCCAACACTTCTCTCAAGCTGTTTCCCTCTTCCCCTTAAATTGACGAGAGAATGGACCATTGTACCTGGCTGCCATGTCAGCCAGTTAGTTTGTGCCAAACTCACCTTGTGCCTTTACAGTGGGCTCTGGCCTGCCTGCCCTCTGTGTCCCTGTGGTGTCTGCCTTTCTGAATGCAGCAGTACTCATTCCCTTTTCCTCCTTCCCCTTGCCCCTCCATGGGATGTTGTTCCCAATCCGTGGGTGGCTCCACTAGGACAGTCTCCAACTGCATCCATCCTCCTGTGTGGATCCACCTCAGCCCTCCTGCAAAGGGAGGTGGAACCTGTAGTTCCAAGCAGAAGACAAAAAACGTAACTTTGAAATAAACACATTTTAATTAGGGGGCTTTCTCTTGCTCTGGGAAACAGCATCTTAAAGCAGATTTTTGAGCTAAATGTATCCTGGGATTCTGCTGTTGTTGTAGAGTTGGAGAAGACCCTTAAGAGCACAACGCATGTGGAAATCCTGTGGGAATTACTCATGTCAGAGCAGCAACTTGACCAGCAATAGTATATGCAAGTGATGTTACTTACATAGCAATGTCTTTAGTGCTCACAGTCACTTTAAAAGTTCAGTATTAAATTGTTGATGCTTTTTTTTTTTCCTCCTGTTTCCCTTTTTCTAATGTTTTGCTGAAGAAAATGTAAGTATTTATTTTGGCAGAAATATATCTTCTAATAAAAACTTTCTCAATATAGTCACCTGGCTGTGGGAGGTTGCTTGCCTTGCCATTTAAAGGCTTATCAAACAGTTTTGGAGGCGCTGTACTATGTGGGTCTGTTTTGCTGGGCCCTATTCTCTCCTTCAAAATACTCTCAGATGAGTTGAGATACTCTCATGTGCTGAGGGGGGCATTGCCCTGGAGGTGAAAAACAGCACTGTGCCCAGTTCTGACCCTGTTAATCAGCTTCCTTGGGGGTTCTGGGTAGCTCCTGCTTCTCAAGAGGAATTAAGCACCATCCTGGGGGAGCTGCAGGTGCTCAATGCACGTGAAAGGAGGCCTTGCACAGGTCTAAAATGCAAACTTCTCCCTCGAGGAACTGAACCCAGTCTCACATCTCTGATTTCCCTTTCATGGCAGCGAAAGCTTCCAGCACTGGCTGCTATGTGCCCAGTTGTAGGAAAACGAAGGGCTGGAGCACTGAAGCGTGTTCTGCCTTGGTTCGTGCCCAGCTGGGGCAGGCAGCGGCTGACACCTTTGGAGTTTGGGCAAGCCGGGGGCTCTCTCCTCGGTGCGAGCCCAAGGAGCTCTGTGTGCATCGCTGCTCGGCTTGGGCTGCAGCCCCGCTGACGGTGGAACAAAACCCACATGGGGTGGTTTTTTTACAGCAGGTGCCTGATAGGGGCTGCAGGGCTCGTTCTCTTTTTAGCTTTCCCAGCCTTCTGAGCGTAGTGAAGTGCTAAAAGCCACTTCATGTGGTAGCACAGGCCAGACTAAACTATCATAATTAATACCACGGCGTGCAGCTGACGAAGCAAACAGCATTCTCGCCTTCAGTGACAGCAAAACCCAGCACCGCAACCCGCTGCCGTTAACCTACCAAGTTTTTATTTCTCCGCAAACCAGCTCCGTGCCCGGGCGGGGGAGCGGCTGAGGGCAGCGAGCCCCGGCCCCACCTCGCCCTTGGCGGCGGCCGGGGGTGCTGCTCGCCCCCCGGGGCAGCTCGGAGGGCGCAGGGGCAGCCCCAGCCCGCGGCCCCGCTCGGTTCTGGGTCGTGGCGGCCCCCAGCGGTGCCCTGGGCTCCCTTCTCCCCGGGCAGAGCCGCCGCAGGTGCCCGCTCCGCTCCCCCTTTGCCGGACCCGGTAAGCGGCGAGGCGCGGGGGGCTTGGGGGGGCGGGCAGCGCCGGTGCCTTCCTCGGCCGGAGCTCCGAGCCGGGGGCTCTGCGGGGCTGGGAGGGGGTGAACGGGGACGCGTCTCCCCATGAGCTGCCGGTGCCTGCCCCGAGCCGGGGCGGCCGCCCCCCGCCCCGCCATTTTGTGCGGCCGAGGTGGGCGCTGCCATATGGCGGCTGGGCGGGAGCCCCTCGGGGGGCACAGCCGGCAGCGAGGCGCTGCTGGGGGTCGGCCGGGCCGGTGAGAGGGAATAAAGGGTGTTTGTCCCCGTCTGGAGCACCTCGTCCCGTCCATCTGCCCCGTCCCATGGGAGCTGGCGGTGCCCAGTGTTTGAAAATGTGGGGTGTGGGCAGCTGCCCCCTCCATCAGGTTGACCTGATGGCCCCGCATCGTGCCATCCCCTCATCGTGTTGTTGTCCCCTCTTCGTGTTGTTACCCCCTCATCGTGCTGTCCCCTCATCACATTGCCCTCCCTACCTGCACTGGCCGGCTCTGCGGTGTGCTTGTTGACGAGGCAGCAAGGAGAGGGGAGTTGTGAGCCGAGGGCTTTCTGTCTGCTGTGAATGTCCCTGTTCGCTCAGAGCTAAATATCCGCCTCTTCCCCAGCTGCCAGTAGTCTCTCGCTAGCAAAAGATGGGTATGGATTCGCATTCCTTCACAAAGCCTCTTCCCTGACCAAATGCTGCTTCTGAAGGCATAGCTGCAGCCGTGGCTGGGCGATGGGAGCACAGTCCTGGTGCATCTGGGCTTGGGAGCTGCTCTCCCTTGTTCATTCTCCCCCCTCTGTTGCTCTGTAGTCTGCAGGCTCCTTAGAAATTAGGAGTTGACAGTCCACAGACCTTGGTCTTGTATGCAAGTGGCAGAACTGAATAAAGATATTTTATTTTATCTTATATATATATATATATATATACATATTTTCCAGCACCCTCTGTTCTTTCTTGCCAAGATCCAGGTGCAGGCGACACTGGGCATGTGGTAGCAGCCACTGTGGCTCTTGTGCAGCACTGATGCCAAGGGTTTCTATAGCAGCTACGTTAGTGCTTCTCCTTCCCTTTTGAAGAGATTCCAGAGCTTTCCCACCCATAAGGGAAAGCCTTGCCTTCAGACTGCAGCATCTTTCCCTTTAACGTCCCGTGAGCATGGGATGCACTTCAGTGAACTTGTGTATTAAACCTCAGATCCTTCCTGTAGGACTTCCTGGAACAGCAAGAGGAAAAAGAGGCCGGTGATTGCCAGCCTCAGATAGAGAGAAATGGCTGTGCTCAGGAATGTCCTGAGGAGACATGATAATCAAAATATGGTTTCCTTGTTTAAATGTGATCTATTGAATCCTTTGGTTGTTCTGAGGGAGACGGTGGTTGTTGGGACTCTTGGAAAACTGATAGCTTCTAGGCTTACTTTATGCAGGTTCAGGAGCAATTCTAACCTTACTTTTCATATTCTAAAGCTATATTTATTTCTGAGGATCATATAAGCAGGTGTATACTTACAAACATGCATAGCCATCTGCTGAGAGCTATGGGAATCCCTGTGCTAGATCAGAGAGGGGTATCATTCTACAGGGTATCATTCTTTTTGTCTTTCTGCTGACAATGGCAAGCTAAGCTGGGTGCTGTAAAGTGTCTTTTTGGAAAGTCTGCTTGCCTGTTTTGTTTGTCCTTGTCAAGTAGGACATCCAGTTTGGTGCATAGAATCAATCAAGACTTTCATCTACTGGTCTGAAAGTTGTATTGCAGATGAGGGCTCCGTGTGTGGCTGTCTTCAGCAGTCTGCAGGCAATGCTGGGTTCTGCTGTTACTCGTGACTTTGCCAGGCAGCCTCGGAGAATAAACTAATGGGATGAGGTTCGATTGACATGTAACATAAATCAAATAGGCACAGCTCCCGGCACTGCGTTCTTCATGGTCAGAGAGCTTTGCAGATATTGATCCTCACGTTCAGTAAACTAGGTTTGGTTTCCATAATATAGCCCACATGTTATTCACTGCCTAAATCTTTTTGATTTGATAAGGCTGCTCTGGGGACTGAATCCTCCCACCTCTCTTTGCCTGCTTGCAGGAGCTCATCTTGATTTTAAAGACAGTGACAAGAAACTTCAGCTGTAGTGTGTTTTCTTCTGCTGAGCAGAGCAGCGTCTTCCCTGTTCCTGCCAGACACTGTTGCTTGTTGTCCGTATAAAGGCTAAGGTGGAAATATTTGTTTTACTTCACAAATCTGAATCCTGAATGATCTGTTTTGTTGTAGCATCCAAAGAGCAGTGTTGAAACAGTAAGGCTCTATGTCCTTTGTCGCTGTGCTCCCTTTGTGATACAGCACAGCCCAGCAGCTTGAAATGGAGATACTCCTGCTCAGTGTTGTTCCAATTGCCTCTCTTAGTATTTTTCTAACAGTTTTCTCTTTCACCTGTCCTGCAGTCTAAAACCTTAATTTCTTGGCAGATCTCAAGATGGATTTTGCTAAGCATGGACCTAATTACACATGCTGCTAAGCAAACCTGACCTCTGCAGCTGTTCAGGGAGCACTGAGGTGGGTTCACTAAACATTCCCTGTACACTTCTGCTGCAGTAACAAGCACAATGTGCCCTTCTGAGGCCATATGTTCGCAAAGTTTGGCAGCCCTAAGTGTTTGAAAATCACCAGGCAGACATTAAAAAAAAATGTGCCATGGGATGACTTAAGTGTTGGCTTTTTTTTTTTTTTTTTTTTTGAAGGTAGTGTTATTAGTTTGTTTTCTCATGCTGATCTGCCTTAAATATTTCTGGTTGTTGTGGATATTTCTGTGTCTCTGTATAAGCTGCCAGGAATGCGTGAACCTCAGTTTTTTGCTTGACTGCAGGACCTAAGCCCTTTAAGTGGAATAACAAATTGTGTAAGCTTTGGGAGAAAATGATGCCAAACCTGATGTTAATGGCTCTTATGGGTTGTGATACTGTGACTTTTCAAATGATGTCTAGAGCCTTGGTTATCTTTCCCATGCTTCATTCAGGTTGGGCAAAATGGTTGGGAAGCCCTGTGGACTTTTTAACCAAGGGTTTTCCTCTTACCTTGTGTCATAGAGCACTAAAGTGGGAGCAAGGATTGTCTTGTGTTTTTAGAGACTGACTTTAATTGTAGGGTTGTTCTGAAGGAAGTGTGGTATGATGCAGGGTACAGTGGTCTTAGCTGGTTGGCATAACTAGGGGAAAATCTGCCAAGTAATGAAATCGAGAAGGAAGAGGCTTGTAACATCCCTTCTTTCTGTCTACTTGGGCTACAGTTGGAATAATGGGCAGTGAAGTGTGTGCTTGAAGAGCATCCCTTTAGCAGAGATGTCATCCAAAGGAGGAGCTGTTGTGTGTCTGCTTATAGTCTTAATCTCTGTGCTGGTACAAGACTGTATTGCTTTTCTGCACAAGATAATGGTCCTGTCAACATGGAAGAGACTGCCTGATTTGGGAGGATGTGTAACAATTACACAAAACTGAAAGTCCTACAGGTACACTTGGTGTAGTCCTGAGGATGGCAAGAGACCTCTATATATGTAACCAGGAGTCCTGAACCTCCTGACATCTGCTGTGGCAGGCTGGCCTGAGCTTGTAATGCTGGAAAGGTCAGGCAGGTGGGAAGATGTCAGCGTTCAAAGCACGTAATGTAATGTGGGGCAAGGCAACCTGCGTTCTGAAGAGGAAATGAAAGAACGAATAAGGGCAGCTCTTAAGACCTCTTCTGCAGCTCTTTGAAAGAATTAGCCGTCAGCCTGTGTGCAGGTTGAAGGCCAAAGCGATGCTGTGAAGGTTTGAAAACATCCACTCCTGTTGCTGTAGCTGTGCAATCAAGGTAACAATATCCAGCCGTTCACTGATTCCTACCTCATGCTCTTCAAACAAATAACAAGTAGGATATATCTGTAGGCATTTGGAGGTCTAAGACTGGTGTCCATGTGGTGTAAAAAATAAAAATGTGACATGCTTAGGCTGTGCAGTGTTACTGACCTATTCTTAAGGTGTAATTAAAGCAGTTAGCCAGGAGGGAGCTGTGTGAGCCAGTCTAAGGGCATGTGCAGGGAGCTGTAGGAGTGCTGCCGGGGTCTGCTCATGCTGGCGGATTGCAGGTGCAGGGTGCTACATCTGCTATCTGCCACGCTTCCCTGAAAGGTGGAGGAAAAACTTTTTGGGAAAAATCCAGAAAAAGTCCATGTGAGGGCTTGGGAGAGGTGCAGGGAGGCACATCTGGTACATACTACAGGAAAACTTGATGGCCCTCGCTGTTCCAGTAGCTGAATATGCTGAATGCTCTGTCACATTCAGCAAAACATCTCAGAGCAGTGCTTTTATCTGGCTTAGTTTTCCCTCTGTAACATGGAGAAGAGGAGACTGAGCTCATCTAAGCTGTGGGCGGCCTGTGGGTTGGCAGTGTGACGGATTTGGAAATCTCCTCTCCAGACAAATGGTCTGACTCCCGGAAAAACAACATCAGCCGGCCCAGGCCTTATCTACCGGCGAGGACCAGCGTGGCTGTGCTGCGTCCAGAGAAAGTGAGCTGCGTGACCGTGCCTGGAGCAGCTGAGGTGAAGGGATGAGGTGTGTAAATATTGCCGAGACTTATTTTCCACCTCGCTCTCACTTGTGGGCCAAATGCAAATATCCGTGTTGTTTTGCAGGTGGGACAGGTTGCCCTGCGGAGCAGGCTGGCCTTCCCTCTCTGCTGTGAATCACCAGAGGCCTCCTCCTTGATATTGGCCTGTGTCCAGCTGCCCTCCTGGAGCAGACACAGAGCTCCTGAGCTTTGCCCAAGGAGGAAGGCGAGCGTCATCGTTTAGATAAGATAAACCGTGCCCAAATAAATCCTTGTTACCCTTGGCAGGCACGGCTAACCGCCAGCCGGGGTTCATGCAGCCCCGAGGAACTGCCAGGCCTCGCCTCGGTGAAATGTGGAGACTTGACGCTGGAGCCCAGGAGGGAAGGTGGGTGTGACGGTGGTGTGGTTGTGCCCCGAGGGACGGTCACAGCAAGGCCGGAGGGTGTGAGTGAAGGAACAGCCACCCGGTGGCTCTGCAGGCAGAAGGACTTGTGCTGTGTGCTCCTGTGCTGCTGAAGACTGGAGTTGCAGCTCTGTGAGCGGTGGGCCTGCAGAGCTTGGGGTCCTCTGAACAGGGCTGTGCAGGTGCCCCGGTGTCTGACAGGGCTGAGGGGTTTTCTGTCAGCAGCGCGTGGCAGAGCCTCTCTCTTCAGCTGCCTGGGTTTTGAAGCTCAAGGGTGTCAGCTGTCCTGAGCAGTGCCCTTCTGCCTTGTATCGTGGGAACTCGGGAAAGAATCTGGATTTATTGGAGGGAAAAAGGACAAATAGATGCCCCTGCAAATGCATGCTTCTTCTGGATGCTTTGCTACTGTGCATGATAGCTGCCGTCCATCCTCCTCCCCCTCTTGGCCTCTTACAGGAGGGGTTTGCAAGGATTCTCTTCCACCCTCCTTCCCTCCCTCCCAAACTGACATTTAGACACAGCGCCAGAGGAATAATCCTCTGCTCCACACAGATGCACAAAACCCTTTGATTTAATGCGTTTCCTATGGCACAAAAAAGTATTTTGCTTCCAATGCAAATCTGGTTGCTCGCTCTAAGCCGCTAAATGCAAATGCACCACTTGTAGTTACTCGCTCTGGGAAGAGCGGTATGGGCTTTATGTAAAATATAATGGTAAGATGTCAGAAGCTCGTCAGCAGGCACAGCAACACATGGATTTGTGCTGGAGAGAGGTCAATGTGGCAGCGGTTCGTTCACGATGATCCCATAAATAGCTCTTGCCAGTTTAGGGTTGGTGTATCATTATCTCCTTGTGATGCGTGTATGGGCCTGCTCTCCCTTGGTCTTAAAGGACAGATCCACAGAGAGGGAAGTGAACAAGCCTCTCCTATTACACTTAACTCAGTCCTGCTTTCAACACGATTTCCTTAGCTGATGTAAATTGCAGACCGCTAATCCAGCTGAGGTGTGCGCACCGTTCCCTTCCCACATCACCTGCACATGGGGAGAGAAACTGCACTGAGCAAACAGCTGCTGCAGGAGGAGAGCACCGCCTTGGGAGAACACAGCGTTGGCTAGTAGGATTCACCGAGTGATATTAATAAGGAAAAAACATTTCTCTCTTTTGTTGGTCCCCTTCTTTCTGCCTTCCTGCGGTGATGCTGCTCGCCTCCCGTTTTTGAACTTGTGAGGCAGGACGCTAGGCAGGGGGATGTGTCAAGCTGTTGATGTCCAAGAAGTTGGTGTTTTTGGAAGTGGATTACCACGTCCTAGCTATAGGTGCGTTGGGGGTTGGCTATTTATTCTCTCCCCTCCCTCCTTGTGCAGGATCCCCCGTCCAGGTGCAGGATCAGTGCAGGCTATGGTTTGGTGACTCACGCTGTTCTGACGCCTGGGTCTCTCTTTTCTCCTCAGGCTGGGCGAATAACACTAACACTCAGTCTGTACTTGTGCTCGAGAGCCCTTGGATTGCCCCAGCTATGGGGAGGCTGCAACGATGCTTAGATTGGCTTAATCCGATCCGATCTGAAAATCCACTTCTCTGAACAACGGACGTGTGGTGGGGTGGTATTCAAGTGTCTTTAGGAAATGAGAAACCTTCCTGGCAGCAGTGGATGAAGGCTTTTTCTTTTCAACGCGTACAACTGAATGCACAGGATGTGCAGTATGGTTGAATTAGCATTACTATGGGAACCATAACTTTTTGTGTTCCCTGACCTTTA
Organism: Oxyura jamaicensis; assembly: GCF_011077185.1. NCBI lineage: Eukaryota > Metazoa > Chordata > Aves > Anseriformes > Anatidae > Oxyura > Oxyura jamaicensis. Next base: position 9,637,628 of record NC_048897.1, on the reverse strand, counting down.
CCTGTATAATGCTAAAGATTTGTTGATGTGGCTCCAAAATGCTTTTTGTTGTTGTTGTTTAATAAGCTTTTTGTTGTGGTCAGTACTAGAAGCGGCTTTATAAAGGACTCCAGGAGGAGATTAGAGAGGAGGCAGGCCCTGAGGTGCCTTCTGGGTGCTGTTTTAGCAGCGCCCCAGCTGTCAGGAGGCGTGCAAGCTGGGACCACGGTTCAGTGTTAAGCGTCTCCTCTGCACCAACAGTAAACAAACCGGTGAGTAAATTCCCCTGCTCAGAGGCAGGTAACTCACTTGGTCTGATTTTTTTATGCTTTGGCTGCCGTGCTAGAGCCCGCCACAAAGGGTGCGTGGTCCTGGGGCTGAGGCGAAGCCAGGGAGGAGAGGAGTGGAGCTGTGGAGGTCCAAGTTGGAGGGAGCAGGGCTGCCATCCTGCGGCACAGAGCCCTCCTCTCAGATGTCTCGGGAGAGCTGGCTGTAGGGAAGGAAGGGGCCTTGTGGTGGTTCGGGCTGTGGGGCTGAGGAACTGGCATGCTTTAGTGATGGCTCGTGTGGAGCCTTTCTTCCTTGTTTTGTCATCTCATCTTTGGGAATGCAGGGAGGCATTCTTTCTGGTTGTGCTCCTAGCCTCCTCTAAGGGAAGAAAACCACACGAGGAAGGACCCACCTCTAACTTTGCTTCCCGTGGATCCCCTCGTTACTTGCTGCTGGGAGGATGGGGCTGTCTGGAGCTCCCCCCTTCGCAGTCTGTAGGCTGATGAGCTCTCTGCTGATCAGATGCCAGCCAGAGACTTCTCAGTGGGAAGCAGGTGGAAGAATGGGGTTTGCTCCCTGCGGTGACTTGCACAGCAAAGGCTGTTTGCTGGGCAGATAGTGTCCTCGAGGCTGGTGCAAAGAGGCATTCGGGCTGGGGGTGAGCAAAGGGGATAAACCATGCTGAGTGATGAAGAGTTGGCATGCTGGGGTCTCACTGTGCTCACTGCTCCTTCCTTTGTCACCCCTTGTCACTAAGGGGAGGTGATGCAGCTGGGGCTGCCTTTGAGCAACAAACGCACACCCTCCTTCAGCATCCTGAACTGGCAGAGGGCTTTGGTTCCTTTTGGTGGTGCTGTGGGATGGTGGAGTGCTCTGGCTAGTGGTGGGATACAGAGTGGTGGCATCTCAGGCTGCTTTGCTGAGGAAGTCCCGTGGTGCACGTCCCACCACTGGGGTACGTTCTGTTGTGCTTTGGGAAGCTGCTCCTTGCACTGTAGCCTTCTGCCTTGCTGTTCCTTTCTCGCAAGCTCTCTTTGGGAAGTAGGCAGTAGCCAGCTATGTACAAGTGGAATCAAACTTAAGGCAGGATTCACAGGGACAGTTTCCAGCATGGTCCTTGTTGAAGCGGGACAGGAGGTAGGCAGCAAGCTGTGTGCCTTCCCCGCGGAGCTCCAGCTGCATGTGTAAGGTCAGCACGGGACAAGAGAGCAGTGCTTCTTACCATTTCTTCCCCCCTTGCCTTAGGCAGCTCAGAAACAAGCCCTGCATGAGGCAGGATTATGAGGAATTTGCCAGGGGAACATAATGGCAAGATTTCTCGTGCTGCTTTCCGAACCGACTGCTGCTAGCCTCTGCTGGAAGGGGGATGAGATGCGTGGGGAGCGTTGCAAACCACACCTCCTCGCTTGGACCTGCTCTGATTCTCTGTTTACAGTGGCGGTGTCATTTCTTCGCTGGCTTTCTGGTGTGGAATACTGCTGGTGGCAGGGAAGGGGAACGACACCGTCCTGCTTCTGGAGGTATTTGGGGACAGCTGCTAGGAGAGAGGAAAGGAGGCTGTGTAACAGGGGAAAGGAGGTGCAGGAAGGCTCTCTTAGGCAAGGAATTATGTGAAGGAAGACTGAAGGAGTTTGCAAGCTGCTGTGTCTCGGCGGTTTCTGCCTCGGGACTTTCTGCTCTGACTTCCTGCTTTTGCTTTAAAGAAGCAGAGAGGGAACGGGACACGGGACGGACCCGCTGCCTGCAGGGGCACACCGTGTGCCTGCAGGAAAAGGTCACTGCTCCTGGGGCAGGGGGGAAATGTATTGATTGGTGTGGAAGGGTTGGAGACAATTAGCAGATGGTTAATTTTTCATTTTTTTTTTCAGATTACCCAATGTCTTTGTGCGTGTTGGGCTGAAAGCACTTGCTTTCAGTTTTGATAAGGTTCTGCAGGTCACTTAACTAATTCTAGAGACTCGATGGTTTTGGAATTGCTGATTTGGAGTAATCACTGCAATAGTTACATTTTCCAGAGCAAAGGGAAAAGAACTATGAGTTTACGATATGCGGGACTGTGATGTTTCCTTACAAAACAGGTGTTGTGAGCTGGCTGGATTGACAACTAAGGATTTTCTTCTGCATGCTTTGTGAAAGTTTAGAATTATTCTTTAGAAACATTCCTTGTGTTTTTTGCTCCTTGCGCTCCCCGGTGCGCGGGGAACATGTGCACGTTGCACGTGTTGTTCTGGAGGAGTGGTTCAGGGCTTGCAGCTGCTTAAAACACCGGGTTTCTGTCTCGTGGCAATCCGAGGCTTTCCGTAATTTCTTGGGATTGTCCCTTCTGCGTGAGAAAGGGAAAGGATATTCCTGGTACCTTGTGGGAGAGCCTGGAGCTCCTGGGCGTTCAGACTGGATCCGCTCTTCTTTAGGGGGAGGAAGCGGGAGCGTTGACTCCCTGGATCCAAGACTCTGTGTGGCCTGAGAGCCAAGAGGTGTCTGTGCTCAGGAAACAGGTTTCATCTTTTCTAACGCACAGGTTACTGTGGCATTTCAGGAAAGGTGTGTAGCACAGCCAGCACCTCCTTAGCTCGTAGAAAGGGACGAGCCTTTACCTTTATACCCACTGTTATCCCCGTGGGTCTTCAACTGAGCGGTACCCAAGTGTCACGCAGCAGCGATCGGGTGTTTTGGTGGGGCAGAGAACGGGTTAATGGGCTTCTCGGAAATCGGCTTCACCCAGCTGTGTTTGTTGTTTTAACAGCATTTGCAGGAAGGTCAAACTGTCCGTGGGTCCCATGCATTGCTCGTGGGCGAAACCGATACAGTGCCAGCCACAGACAGGCTTCTCTGGGGGGCTGTGCTCTCTAGAAACCCTCTAATTCCTGCTCGTTAATCTTTGCAAAGTGTTTTTGTCCTTGAAGTGCGCTTTGTGGATTCAGCGCAGCGAGGTAAAACTTCTCTCCCTGGTCCTGTTGTTAACATGCTAGCCAGAAATGATTAGGGTGGTGAGATCGCCGTGCCCAGATTTCAAGAGACTGGAGATGAGTTGCCTTGGATGAGGAAAAAATGGTTGAACTTCACGCACCCCTTTGCAGCTGTAGCCCTCTGGAGGAGTTTTTCATGTGCTGCAGAGAGCTTGCCGGCTCAGAGGGAGAAGAAATCTGTCCAGTAAGCAGTGTGAGTAGAGTAGAGGTTCTCCTTCAAAAGGGGCCTGGTGGTCTGATGTTGTGGTCTGGTGTTTTATCTGCGTGTGGTTAGGGAACTGTTGCATTAGGCTGTTATTTTTGTTTGTAGAAGGATAATTTCAAGGTGAAGGGTGTTAAACAAAGATGAAGGCTTTCCCCGCTTCTGGGGAGAAGCGTGCCAGTCACCTCGGACAGGATTGTCACAGGATTTTTAGCCTTTGTGCAAAGAGGGCACTGAAGTTGCTGAGGAACCTTGCAGCTGGCCAGGAGGGGCTCGGGTCCAGAACAGTGGACAGCTATCGGGAAATTTAATGAAGAAGTGGCACAAGATCGGGATCCAGCTAGAGGAATGGCCAGGCTGAACCAGCATCATGTATTCACCAGCAGCTGATAGCAGGTACCCTCCTCTTCCCATCATAAATGCAGAACAGCACGTCCCTAGTATGCTCATTTGGTTGCTTGCGGTTCAGAGATTTCTCTAAGCTAAGAAGAGAGATTTTTTGTAACAGGCCTTTATGGACAAACTCAGGAAGGAAAAACTAACCGCTTCTGCAGCCCGTGGATGCGGATGACATCCTTGGCATCCTGTGTTAGGGAGTTCCACGCTTTAACAGCGCGTGAAGAAGTGCTTCCTTGTGCTTTGTGTGCACCACCCAATTTTATCTGAGGCTCCTGAATTCTTCTCTCCGAGGTGGCAGTGACTGGGGACAGTTGTTTACCGGCTCTGCCTTTCAGGAATTGGCTACGTGCATGACTCCATAAAAACAAATTTCTGCGTTCAAAGCTTTTGTGTATCCTTTAGGACCTTTCGTCCATTTATTCAACAAAAATCTGTCTCCGGATAATACATTTTTGCCCTTGAAGTACTCCGAGGACACCGAGAGGGTGCGTGTGGCTCGTCACCAGCAGAGGACTGAGGGCTCCCCTTGCTCAAAGCAGCGGAACTCGGAGGAAATCGCTGGTGATGTTCAATTCAAGGTGCCGAGGAGCTGCTCTGGATTGATGTCTTCTCCTGTAAAAACTCTTTGAAAGCCCCGAGGTGCAATCTGCCTCCCGACTGATGCGCTCAAAGTGCCGACCTTCAGCTTCGCAATGCTGCCGGCAGTGCTCAGCGGGGAATAAAGGTTGTGTTACCTCGTCACGGGTAAAATACCCTGAATTTCTCAATTGCTGGGCTCCTGCTGATTGCCCCTGTCCTCTAGCAACCACATGCTTGTGGTGGAACATTAACAGCAGTGGCATCAGCGAGGAACTTGATCCCTCTCAGAGCCTTCTCCACTTGACTAAGTGAGTGATATTTACTTTCTTCCGGATAAGTGTGTCCTTTGTGGATGTGCAGCGAGATCTCCGGTCTGTGGAAGTGCGGTGACTTCTTGGTGACGCTGAAGGGCTTAACGTCGTGGGGTTTTTCCATTCCTCTGCCGTCGGGGTGTATGAGGTGAATCCTTGCGTTGCATTGTTTGAGATGTTGCAATGTGCTGGTTTCTCATTTAAAAAAAAAAAAAAAAAAGTCTGGGGAAGCTTGAAAGACTTTATAAAGTGAAGAAATTTTTAAAAATGACTTGCTAGCTCTTGCTGTTTGTCATGTCTTGTTGCAGGCAGGCTTGCTCTTTTTTTCTGGAAAATCAGCTGCATACTAGTTACACTGACACATCCTAGACCGTTAGCTGTTTATGGAAAAAATGTGTTTTGGATTTAGTTTTTAATTGCTGAGAATTAACTCTCGGCCCAAATACTGCTGGAGGAAAAACTGATGCTTTCTCTCCCGCTCCCCAAGAAAAACAACCCAACAAAAGCCAAAACCCCGGCTAGCAGGAGCGGTTCCAGAGCAAACACACACCCGCGGTGTTTGCGGTGCCAACAGGGTGACAGGGCCAGCGTGACAGCTGCAGAGTGTCCCCGGCTCGCGATAGGTGTGGCAGAGGGGCAGTGCGTGGGCGCGATGAGACGGAGCATTTGTGGTGATCTCCTGGGAAAAGGAGATTGTCTGGGGAGGTCGTGGACACCTGGCGGTCTTGGAGACGTTGCTGCGGTGACTCCTGGCGTGTGTCGGTGCTTTCTGTTGTGGCGTTGGACTGAGAAGCTCAGAAGGCAGCAGCGAGTGCAGTTCAGGAAGTTCATCAGTGCTCACGCCTTGAAACGAAGCAGAGAACCGGCTCCAGTTGGGTGCAGACAGGGGCGGGCGGCCTGCACCCAGCAGGTTCCTTCACAGCAGGTTTCTTTGACCAAGTGCAAGAAGTTGGCGTGTCAAGTCATAAAAAAATGAGTTCCTGTCTGAGGTGAGGGAAGTGCTGAACTGGAGCAGAGTGTGTTTTCTAAGATGCTGCTGTGAATGACGGAGCCCATTCCAGCAGTCGGTGCTTCTGGGATATACCTCCTTATCTTCCTGGCACATCCCATAATGAAGTCACCCGTCGATATTGCAGCCCGGGTTAGCTCAGAGCTATCAGGCTGGGCTAATCTCCCGCTGAATAAACAACACAAAGGTTCCTGGATTCGTTCCTGTTTCCTTAAAGGGATACAATCAAGTGCAGGCAATTAAAAGAGAGAGAAAGAGCGTGCATGAAGTGTAGCTCGAGATATTACACCTGATTGCAGGCGCTCGGCCCAGGGTGTGTGGCGGTTTCTTAGTTTTTTAAAGAAAAAACCCTCATAAAACAATTGGTGTTTTTCTAATTTTTCAATGTATTTCTTTTCCTGCCATTCCCTTTGGGAAGGGAGAACCCAACAACCACCCAAACAGATCCCAAACAATGGAAGCAAATTTCCTATAGAAGGGAAAGACTAAAGTTAATTTTGTACAGCGTACAAAGTACGCTGAGAAATAACTCTTTTCTTCCTGCTCTCCTCCCAGCCTTTTCAGAGGCCGTGGCAGAGCCTTTTAAAACAGTTTCTACCAAATGGGCGCCCGATTCCTTGGAGCAGCTTTTGGAAATTTCAGCCTGCGTGGGATCACACTCGACACGGGGACTGGTGGCGTTCTCTGGCAGGGCTTCTCCCCCACGTTCGCCTGATCGGAGTGACCTGTCTGGCTGTAATTCAGTCAGCCCGTTCAGAGTGTGTGCCTTTTGCACGCAGTGAGGATACTTGTAAACGTGTGTGAGTAATGATAATCACTGTAAATATGTGAGCTCACTGAGTCTTGCAGTGCTATAAAACCTGAGAGCCTCGTCACCTGCAGAGGGGACTGTGCCCTACGAGGAGCACAGTTTTTATAGCAATTACTGACTTCCCAAAGAGAAGGAGGGAAGGGAAGGCAGAATAAACAGAGCAAGCGGCACGTGTTTGATACCAAACGATATACGGACCCCTAAAGCTTTTATTGACCTTTTCTTTTGAAACCTGCTTGTTAGCCAGCTGCTCTCAAGTGATGCTCCCGGTCCATGAACAAGCAACGGCGTTGAGCTCCGGCATCTCGGTCTGCTCCTGCTCTGCATCTGCCGCATGCTGGAGCAACGGGCTTCTGCTGCAGGGACCCTTACCTTGGCCCATCGCCTCCTTCTCTCTGTGCAGTGTCCTCGAGGACATGGGAGCAAGCCCATCTCACCCAGCGTACGCATCGGAAGCGCGATCGGTGCCCGTCTGAGCAGCCGGAGAAGGGCGAGGCTGAATTGCTGGGGTGCTCGTGCACAAGCCTGCGTGTGCTGCTGGGTGGGCTCCTCGCATGGGCCTGATCCTGCAAAGCATCTTCTTGTGGGCTGTGCTTGGAGAACAGGCGGTCTGCCTGTGGCACGCCGTTGCCCCAGCACCTCGCTGCTCCTGACATCACTTTTCTGGCATTTCTGGTGCTGGGCTTCCTTTAAAGTTGCTGGGCTCTTTGTCTGCATGAGGAGTGGAAATGAAAGGGTGTGTGTTCTTCTGACCTGTTTCAGTAACTGGCGTAGCTATTTGGCTTTAGTATGAGGGTGGGTTTTTTGTTTCCAATAATATTGTTTTAGGCAGAGAACACAGGATCTCCTCTCAGAAACTTCCCAGCAAGTATCTGAACGCCTTGTTTTGTTGTACACCTTGGGTGCCTACTGCATACCTATAAAGAATCTCCTTTAAAATTCCCTTCTGCCACAGTGTCACCAAGAAACACGGTGGTATAGGAACACAAAACCCTGCTTTCCTTTATAGCTCCACAGGCCCAAGCACTGGACTTGCTCTGTAATCCTGGGTAAGCCACTTACCCAGTTGCCCTTAGCGTTCCCTTTGTTAACTGTTGATTCATTGCGCTGCATTCTGGCAGGGCTGCTAGGAAAGCTGCGTGTTCAGTGTCTGCACAATGCCCTGCCGGTGGTGGAGGTCAGCTGAGGACCAGCTGTGGGGAATTTGGCTGTGCTCCCCCTTTTCCTTTCCTCCTTGTCATCGGGCTGAGAAAAACGAACAGAATTGTCATGTGCGCGCGGTCCTCATGGCCACATAGATAAGGGCTTGGCTGTCGACGGTGTTTGAGTAATGACTTTTCTTTACCTCTGTAACACTGCTTACTGCTACAAAAAAAAAGGCTTTCCAAGAGAATAAATGGGAAACCAGGACCTTGTAAAAATATCCTGAAAGGAGCATCTCCCCCCTCCAGGAAAAGCACCTTGGGTTTGTTCTTCTGTTTGTTGAAGGCCCCCCAGTTTTATGTTCATTTTTTTTTTTCTTCAGCTACGAGGCTTTGGAACTGTTCTGCTGCTTGAGTTTCATGTGTAATCATCGATCTCCAGGAACAGTCTTAAAATAAAGCACCAGCAGCGGCCTCGCAGCGGAGGGGAGGGCAGTGCTGCAGGCACGGGCAGGTGACACGACTTACCCAGGGCCATATGGCAGGCTGAGTCAGGACTGAGACTCAGGTCCTGTGACTTCCCAAGAGGAGGCCTTGCTCAGCAGACCCAGCTGATTTTCTGGCACGGCTTTGTACGAGACAAACTGCAGTTTATGCCTCGAGTGGTTAAAATATGTGTGTAAGGCTGGTCTGAGTTGCCTGTGTGTGGAAAAGCACCCAGTGTTCGTTTTCCGTACTGTCAGCCGAGGTTCTCCCGTGCTTTCTCTGAGCTGACCCGTGTTTGCTTTCCAGGTGTAATCCACAGATCCTGAGGACTACCTCAAACCCCGTGGGGGAGGGAAGAGGAAGCTGCAGGACGTGACACGCAGAGGTGGTTACCAGCTGGCCAGGGCGGCTGGAGGTTGTTGGTGCCATCAGGTCCCCAACGCTTCCATCTTCTGGGGGAGCTGGTGGTGGTCTGGGCTAGATGAACTTTGCTGCGAGCCATTGCAGATGTTCTTATCTCTTCTTATCATCTATCTAAATGCAGAGATTATCCCGATGTGAAGCTAGGTGTGGAAATTAATGCTTGACTGGTGTTGTCTCGATGACTGTCTTGCCCTGAGAGATGAGACCTAGAGAAATGAATCTGGCTTTTGGACACCGGTACCCAGGTTTTCTGCTCTGGTGACCTCAGCCTCCTTCAGAGTTCTCCATTGCTGATGCTCTGCATCTTGCTGGTAAAGCTGCTTCCCCAGCAGTTTGCAGCAACGATCTGTAGCTGAGGAAGGGCTGACAGCACTTCTTAGACTGAGATCTGCCGCGAGCCTCTTCTGCATTTATACTGTGCGGTGCCCTCACAGATGGGACGGAGATGAAGAACAACTCAGAGGCCTCAGGGAAAGAAGTCCGTCAGAGAGCTGCGCTGTGTTTTGCATGCTGGGACTCTTTTATTTGCTGCCTTCTTCCTCTGCAAATGCCATCTCGACATGGAGAGCCTCGTCTGGCTTCAAGCCACTTGAAAGAGTTTGATCAAGAGACTCTGTCCTCTCAGTGTTGAATTAATGGGCTTGGTTTTTCACATGTATGACTCAAATCCTTCCAGACTCTTGTCCATGCTCTTCTAATGAAGAGGCTTTTAGCTCCACTGGGAGTTGGGAGCCACAATACAGCTGGGCTTTTGATAAAATAGGGAGATGCTGGAGGTAGGGATGTAACGTTTCTGATTTCAGCTTGCAGACAAGTCTCGGAGAGAGAGCAGAACATCCTCCTTGTGCGGCCTTTGTTGGCTGCAGCAGGGCTGGGCAGACGTCGTCTGGCTGTGTTGCTCTGGGTTGGTGTTGAAACACAAACCACGGCGCTGCTAGCAAAAAAGTAAAACCTTTTACTTTTGGTGGCATCAGTGTCTCTTAGGTAGCTAGTGGGAAGTTTTAGAAAATGTATTTCTTATTTGTGCTTTTCCATATTCTGTTCCTTTTTCCTTCTTTCCCTCAGTCCTGTTAGGGCCCTTGCTTTGAACTTCCTTGTGGAAGAAATGGGTCTGGCAAAAAGTTTCAGGGAGGTGGCTTGTAGCCACCAGCAATTACAGTTCATCAGTGTGGCTCTCTGACTTCTCACCGTAGTCACCTGTAAAATCCATGCAGCTGAAGATACTTAGGCCAGTTTTTTTCTCTTACAGGTCTAACTTTTCATGCTTTCTTTCTCCAACACTGCTCCCCAAAGCTCGAGTCCAGCTCCGTGTCCCCTGCTTGCCAGGGATGACCGCTTGACCAGAAACATTTAATGTTACCAGTCTGTAGGCAGTCTTCTGCAGGGTTTCAAATAAACATTGTTTCAAGTGACACCAAGCAGAGATGCCCTGAAAAAATACCGATTTGAAGGAGGGAGCAAAGCATTCTGCTCGTTCTTTGAAGCAGAACAACCCTCTGGCTCACGAAGCGGCAGTAATGAATGGAGTCAAATAGCAGGGTGCATAATCGCCTTCTCCTTTTGTATTGCTTTCATACAGTTCTTGCGTGGTGACATTCTTCCAGGCCATCAAGTTCTTTATCGTCCCAACGTACTGAGGATACAAACAGAATCGAGTCGCTCGTTATCGTTGCATCTGTATGCGGCTTTTAATTTCTTGGAGGTTTCACAAACAGAAAGCCCAAGCCCTCGTGGCCAGCACCGTTTAAATCTGCTGTCAGCCTGCTTGCACAGCTCCCTTCTGCCCTGCAGTGCGGAGCACAGAGCTGCCTCGGGAGAAGCCTTAAGCAATTGGTGCAACAAGGCTTAAAAATGTGGCGGTGGTGCTGAAGAAAAGCTGTCTGGAGAGTGTTACGTGGTGGGATCAGCGCGTCGGAAGGTGGGTTGGGGTAGGGATGTGTTGTATGCATCTTTACAATCGCCCTCCTGTGCTTACAGGGGTGCTCTCTTTCTTAGCCTTTTTGTTTCATGTTCGTGTAAATAATGGGAATTATTTTCTTTGGCATCTGAAATGTCTCCATAATTGTGTGGTTTCCTTCCTACAAAGGTGAACATTTCAGATTAAAATTCTGTTTGGCAGCTTATGAGCTCTCAAAACAGAGGTAAAAAGGGCAGGAGTGCCCAGCTTATTATTTTTTTCCCGTCGTATATCCCAGTACAGGAATGTTCAGACCTTTCTTTTTGTGCTGTGATAACACGAAAGAAGATGGAGTTACTAATGGGGAAGTGTTAACAAGAAAATGCCAGCGCTGGGAAGTCAGACGTGGGGTCTGGGTAGGAGAGGTGATCCTTTTCCTCTTTCCTCCATCACCTGCACAGATCTTCCTCCTCGCTGCCTTTGTCCCGCTCTGGGCTCTTGCAGCTGTGGTGCAGGTCTGCACAAAAAAGCAGCAGGAGGAGGAAGAGCTCGTGGTGATACCAGAGGAACCCGGAGCGGAGGGAAGCATCGCGGGCAGGGCGTGCAGGGAGCCGGCCCTGCTCTCAGCACACAGCATGGAGGGTTACAGCTGTGTGGCAAGCCCGGTTGTGCCCGTGTCGTGTACAGCACGTACCTCTGCCAGCCTCTCTGTGTCCCGAAGCCCAGCTTTCCGCTCGGTAGCAGACACAGATGCTGAATATCAACCATCAGACCAACAAGGCGTGTAACCAGGTGATGCGGTGGTAAGAAGCGGAGGGTGACGTTTGACTGGGCTTTCTCTTTCCTGCCCCGCAGCTCTTCCATTTGCCCCTGCCCTGGGGGAGAAAGCTCTGCAGAGATGGAGAAGCAGAGGGGTTCGTGCTTGAGATACGTCCACTGGGAAGCAGACGAGGAGGGGGATGAGGAGGGTGAGGTGACTCCTGGTGCTTCTCCTTCCAGCCGAATGACTGAACTGGAAGACGTGGAGGTGGAGATGCTCAAAAAGGCAAGGGAGCTCTTCCAGCTGTGTGACAAGGATGAGAAGGGCTTTATCACCAAGCTGGACATGCAGGTGAGGGGAAAGAAATCCATCCCATTTCCTGGGAGGAGCTGTAAAGGCACGGGGGGCCAGAAGAGGGGAGAATGTGGCATATCTTATCCTTTGGCCAGCATGGGCGTGCACGTGTCTGTCTCCCTGCAAGCCAGACTGCCACAGCCGGCTGCCAAAACTCCTGGGAAAGCCGTGTGCCCCTTGGGAATTCCTGGGACAAGGCGGGGACTGCAATCCCAGATTTATAAGGAATGCATAAAATTAAAATTTTGCAACAGATCCTACAAACGTTAAGCATGCGATGGATGGGAAATCTGGGGAAAAAATCTTTGGTTTATTTAAAAAACAAAATAACACCACTATAAACAACAACAACCCCACCAGTCCTTTAACAAAAAAACAAACAAACAAACAAAACCAACTCTGTAACTTTTTGTTTGCTTGTTTTGGTCTCAGTCATAGCTGAAGCCTTATCTCAAGCATTCTCTTTAGGCCTGAATATTTTTTGCTCTGGTATAATACATTTTCCTGCTTTTCGTTCAAAGCAGCATGTGTTAACAGAATCTCGTTTTCTTTGTGCTTTTTGCTTTAATGTTTTATCAGGAAGATTACATGTGGACTGTTTTTCTCCTGTCCCATCTCTTTCTCAGTCTATGATTAACATTTGGCAAGTCCAGTTTAGTAAACAATCCCTGGTTTAATTGTTGACTCCTGGGTTGCATGATGCCTCATTTTGTATACTCACATTAATAAATATTTTTTAAGCTTTATCTAGAGCTGAGTTTTGAACGAATGGTGATGGGTTTTTGGCCCAGACCTCATGTTATTTGGAAGCTTCTTTGGAAACCCCTTGGCACTGTGTACTCCGCACATGTATTACAGAGGGAAATCTCTGTTCCTTGTCTGTGTAGCAGGAATAAGATGCAATGCCAACAGACAGAAGATGACAGAAGGAAGCTAACTCTCTGTTACAGACTAAACATTTTGCTTATGATCTGCAAGGTTTCCTGCAGGAGCGAGGAACTGAACGCAGACACTCTGAGTCCTAGATCACCAGTCTGTCCTCCCTTTCTGGCTGAAGAGGTGGGGCTGGTACCTGATGTGCCCACGGAGCTCCCCTGGGAGCAGCAGTGGCCGCAGGAGGCTGGCGGTGCCCCAGGACACAGCCACTGTTGGGTAGAGCCTGGGCAGGGCTGGGTGGAGGCAGGCGGTGAGCTGGAGGCTGAAGTGGGGCTGGAAGAGGGTTGAGCTCCCTTCAAAGAAAAGAACCTGAAGCTCACTCTCTACAGTCCTGGTTGGATCATCAGGTGGTGGAAAGCTTTATCAGTGGTCTCAAACAGGCGTTTGTGGTGTGACTCAGGTGTACCCCCAGACTGTCTCATCCCAGCTGGAGCACAGAAAGCTGGGTACACCAGAGACAGAGCAGGTCATGGGGAAGACTTGAGTCATGCCTTCATTTTCTTCGCTCTTTGTCTCTCTGCAGCGGCTTCAGAGTGAACTCCCCCTAACGCTTGAGCAGCTGGAGACTGTTTTTGACAGCTTGGAGCAGAACAACAATGGATACCTGACGCCTGTGGAGTTCAGCATGGGGCTGGGTAAGGACTGCACAGAGAAAGAGGAAGGAAAAATCTGTTGCAGATTTTTTTACGCTGGCAAGAAAGCTGTAAGTGCAGTGCTTCTGCTGAAGCTGTACCAGTTATGCGTGGCAATGCCCCATGTCTACCTGAATATCACTGGAGCAGGTGTGTGTACAGGACTGCTGACCCCTTCCTGAGGCTTTGTGTCCCCTTCTTACAAGACTGCTGTCATCTGCCTACCTGGTAGAGCTAGCTTCTGAGCTTCTCTTACTGGAGATGGTACATCCTGCAGCCTGTACGTGTGTTAAGGAGGAGGGATGGAGCGTGGCACTAATTGCCCCTGCTGTGTGTGCTCAGCTGCTTTAGCTGGTTGTAAGCTCCCAGAACATCTACATCCTGTTAGCCCCTTCCTTGGGTTGCTGGGACATGTGGAGGTGCTGCTGGCCTTGGCATCAGGTCAAAGGGAATGGACATAGGTGGTCTAGGCTTTTCAGAAGTGTTGGAGGAGTAGCTGTATCCTGATTGAGCAGGGCTTTTTTTGGGTTGGGGGTGCTGGTGGACATCATGAGGGTACCTGCCTCAGTGCTGGTAGAGCAGGCCAGATTTTCCTTTGGGCCACCCTGGCTGGTTGCTGTGGCTCAGCCTGGAACAGAGCAGGTTGTCAGGTTCCACCCTGTCTTGGCAGCCTGGCTCCCTGGCACTTGCTCCAGTCCGGGCTCAACACTTAATTGCAAAACACTTCATTTCTCCATTTCTTCTCCTTATGGTCATTCCCTGGGGCTGGCCTCGCTGAGATCCTTTTCAGGCTGACCTCTAACTCAGGAATTTGCCCTGGCATACTGCTGTCGTCCTTCCAGAACGTCCAGGGGGGAGATCAAGGGAAAGACCTCCAGCTGGGAACTGTGCAGCCATCAGCTCTGCTTCTTCAGAGGGCGTCTGAGAGGTTACGGGGTGTTTCTGCACAGCCGACAAAAAGAACATCAATTTAAAGTGTTCAATTTAAAGCACTGTGAGATCCTTCTGGGGTGTCAAAACAATCTTCCGATCATTCCGTACCTCAATTTTCCCAGCTCGAAGAGACCGATAATGAGAGATAATGATTCTTTCTTTAAAGTAGACATCCAAAGTGCCTAATCTAAGCTCACCTCCTTACTAACTGTCCAAAGCTTTAAGCTGGAGTGGGGCCTGCCTGTCCGTGCTGTAGGTTTTTTTACACATTTTAAGAGTGGGAGAGAAGCTCCTAGGTTCTGCATCCCTCTGCATTGCTCACAGCGTGGAGAAAAACGTGTTGCAGACCCCAGCAACATGTGTGTTATGCTGGGCTGGAGTGGCCCCAAGCTTGGCAGGTTTCTAGCAGATGCCCAGGGTGCAGTGGAGCTGTGACCACCTGGGAAGAGGAGGAGGAAGTGCAGTGGGGCAAGCTGCCATGTGTTGGACACAGTCCCTGGCACCCAAGCACAGAGGGACAACAGGGAAAAGAAGCTTGCATCAGAACCTCAGCACTCTTTTTTACAGATTCGCACAGTATTATTATACGTAGTTAGCGGAGAGGATGTGGTGAAGACATTGGGAGCCAAGACATGGTAGAGTTAAATGACGTGAGGTACACAGATTTTGGATGTTTTCCCCTTAGAGCAGCTTCATGTTCTTAGCCATGCTCTGAACATCCTTGGCTCCTGGCCCTGTGGCTGGGATGTCAGTTCTGCCTTTGGATCCAAGCAGATGTGTCCTGGGATGGAAGGATAGCTGCTAAGGGAGGCCTGACCTTGGTGTGCAGGATGAGGGCCTGAGTTCTGGACAGGCTCACTCGATTTGTTTCTTTAAGAATTTGTTCCCAGCACCAGTTCCTGTCACATGCCTTGCATAGCATGAAATTCTCATGGCATTAGTGTCTCAGCGTGAAACAGGATCTGGAAAGCTGGGAGCCTTACATACGTGGGATGGGGCCGGAAGGGGTGCTGAGAGGTTAAGCTTGTTTTGTTCAGACACGCCACGCAATCCTAGCAAGAGGCAGTCCTCGTCCTGTAGCACTTGAATCAGAACAGATGTAGCACATGAGAAGGGAAGGGTAATGCTCTCCCACCACCACTTTTTATAAGCTGAGAAATCGAGGCACAGAGCTATTTGGTGCCTGGCTTGCAGTCCCAGAGGGAGTTTGTGGCACCACTGACAAATGCACCCACAGCACCGCTCTGCAGGAGTGAGATCACCAAGTGCCATCTTCCACGTGCAGAGGATCCAAGGCTGCGGGTGGTAGATCATCTTAGCACAGATGTGAGCAGAGCCATAGCAGCCCTTTGTCAGGCTGGAAGCCAGCTTCAGTCCCAGCATCGAAGACTGGACACTGGACACATGGTTCAGGACATCCGAGCGGAGGCTCTTTACTGACCAGGAGCTGTCTTGTACAAGAGTAGCATGCACGCAGCTTCATGGGGAGATGTGTTGAGCTGCCATTTGAAAAACAACTCCTTGAATGACATCCAATTTGACTTTCTTTTTTCTCCTTCTTCCCTTCTCCTTCCATCAGGAAAGTTGATAGGGATTGACGTGTGTCAGGGGGGCGGAAGGACAGATCGCTCCAGTCACGAGGAGACCTTTGAGTCAGGCTGGTCAGATGATATGGACCCGGCAGATGATGAAGAGAAACGCTTCTGCTCCATGATGGAGCAGCTTGGAGCAGCCCAAGTGTTTGAAGAGTAAGTAGGAGAACCTCATGGCCTTACTTCTGCCCTGTTTTCAACTTGCAGTACTGACACTTAAAAGTACCAGTGAACACCAAAGAGGTGAAGCTTGCTCACTTCAGGTTTTCTCTATTGCTCTCTTGTGTTTGTATATGCTTGGTAACAAATGCAGTGAAGTCTGGGCTTTCTCATCAGTTCTAAATTACTTTCAGTGCAGTGCTTTTCTCAGTTTCCCAAACTGCAAGTTCAATACCACAGCTGTAAAATGTAGCAATTGATGTGGAAACTCATCTGCACGCAGCAAATGAAAAGAAGCCTGTGAGGGTTAGACAAGGTAAGGAGGATGTGTGTGCTGTCTCTTCCAAAAGGGGGTGTGATTGTTCACACATGTTCAGAGAATCTTAGCTCTGAGAGCATGCCTGAAGGATCTGTGCTGAAGGGGCCACTTGGGACTGGGCTGATCTTGAAAATGGTGAGAGGCTAAAATGGGCGAGGGATTAAAACCTGTGCCTTAAAAATTGATATCAACGCTCATGCAGTGGTAGAGTCTGCTGACCCCAGTGTCATCCAGCTGCTATACCACAAGAGATTTTTTTTAGGGCCTTCCCAAGTGAAACATTCTCTATAAATGCTTCGTACTGATGCACACTTGCTGGAGCTGGGGTGGCCCGACAGCATCCATGGCAGGCTTTGATTTTTTCAGACATCACAGTACAGCAGTTGTCAGCAGTTTGCTGGGAGCAGATGTGCTCCCAGTAGGGACAGGAGACAGATGGGATTGGAGACAGAAGCTGAGAGCAAAGGATTTTGCTGCTTGTAGAGCATCGTCTGTCGTGAAACAGATTGTTTTGTTTCATTTTCATTGTGATACAGAACATCTACCTGTTTTTTTTTTAATGCTAAACAGCTTCTCAAGAAAACTTCTGGGAAGCTTTTATGCCTCAAGCAATGGGATGACACTGTGAAAGGCTGTATTATTGTTTTGGATGAGTAGCTTCTGCTGTCTATGGCTGTTTGTGAAGCATCTGGTCTTAAAGTGTGTTAGGACTTACCTTGAGTTTTGTTTTGACCACTTACTTGTAGTTTTGTGCAATGAGTCCAACAGCTACTTCATATCATACCTTTGTGCTGAGCCAGTTGTAAGGAATTAACAAAAACCAGAACTTAATTGGGGATAGATTAGGAATCTGAACTATCTTCACTGGTTTTGCTACAGATAAATAAATGGCTTTGTGTGTTAATGGAGCTGAATATTTTCAGTTATCTAAAATGTGAAGTTTTGAAGAACTGTCAGTTCTTCAGTTTTTTCAACTTGAGACAAAAGTGGGAGGCTATCTTGTGATGGTGGCAGAGGGAATCAAGGGCTTTTTGGTATTTTTTTTTTCCATGAAGAATACTAAGGAAGACAAATACATAGACAAAGAAAAATTCTATTTGGATAATGTCTATGTTTGTTTTGTACATTTCAAGGTAGTTTCTCCAAAGTAATCCATGGATTTGAAAAAGAAAAAAAAAAAACAAGAAAAAAAAAACCTATTTCCCAAAACAAACATGAGACTTATGAGACTCTTTGAGAAAGATTTAGTTTCTAAGTGCTCTATACTAGTTGCGATGAGCTAAATGCCAAAACAATGTAATGGTTATTGCAGGTTCAGAAAAATAAAACTTTGGATTTCCGGGGCTTCCTCCATAATCCTAGTGCAACACCTTGGAAAACTTGCTTCTTTTGTTTGTGCCTCAGCTCCCAAATTTGTTGAATAAGCAAACAAACAAGGGCAGCAGCATCCACCAGTACAGTCATGGTGTGATAAAACCAATGTGATGTGTGCTGGCTGTAAGAGTTTGCTGCTTGATCACAGCTGACAGCAAATTTGCTGAATGTTTATCTCTTTCAATCTTCGTTTAAACACTGAATGTGTTATGACTGAGTACTGGGAAAATAATCATTCCAGAGCTGCTTTCTAGGCAACTCCTTTGCTCTTTCAGCTGACCTCTTTCATTTTAACGTCGCAGTAGATCTCAGTCCCTGTGCACACTCAGAAACTGTCTGCCCTTCTTCTTTGCTGTATGGTGTAATGGAGGAGGTCACAGGAGGATGGCAGGCTGTCAGCCCCTGAGTGTGCATCAGAGTTGGAGTAACAATCCAGAAGATGACAAAAATTAATTTGCTTTCCTTCTCTCTTGTGTGCTTGCTCCAGTCCAAGTGAGGTTCGGGACCTTTGGGCTCGGCTACGAAAGGAGCGCCCGGAGCTCTTAGCCAGTTTTGAGGAGTTTCTGTTGCGTGTTTCATCGTACATCAAGGAGGTGAATCATGAGAAGGAGTCTATGGAGCAGGCATTGAAGCGGTAAGGAGAACATCATGGCCAGCTGCTGTCAGGAACCAGCTGGTACTTGGATGCAATTTTGTGTGTTATGTTCTTCCTCAAGTACAAGGGTAGACTGGGTTACAGGACTTGGGTTCTTTTCTTGCTGTAATAAAATGACTCTTTATCTCGACTTAATTGCCACAGGTTTGTTTTGCATTGGTGCACACCCATAATGTTTGGTCTGGTTAAAATCCCACTCAAATAACTTTTTGGCAATGCTACACAGCTGTTAGTAGAACTCTTTCCACCACCTCTCCTATTTTCTTTCTGCATTCTCTTTCTCTCTCCTGACAGTGTACCCTTCCTTTTGTAGGAAGGAGACAGACCATGACCGAGAAGTCAGGTGCCTTTATGAAGAAATGGAGCAACAGATCAAAGCAGAAAGGGAGCGGATAATATGCCAGGTACCTCATCTTTCTTGGCTGAAGTCTGGTCTTTCTGTGGTCTGAAGCAGGGGTGGTGGCTCATCTGGCCAAAGAGCAGCTCTTAACTGTGCTGGGTGTTACATCAGCAGATGTGTGTCTTTACCTCTGCAGGAAGCACTGAGACATGACAGGAGTAACCTGCTCCAAAAGGAACTGCGTAGCAAAGAGCAGGAGCTGGAGAAAATTCTCTACCGTCAGAAGAAGGTAACAGGACCCGAAGCCTTTCTAAAGCATATCCCCTTCTACTGTCTTTCTGTTGAGACCTTTTCTGTCTGAGGGTGGTTTTCATCAGCTGACACTTAGCGTTAGCTAGTCGTCGCCTGTCCCTGAAAGTGTTGAAGTGGATTGGTTTGTCCTCAGCTGAAGTGTCATCCTGTGACATCTTGGCTGCTCAGCTTCTTATCTGGTTGGGTTTCTCTTGTACTTTGCCTTGCCTTTATTTGGCAAGGAAAATGGGGTAAAGATTTGGAAATTTTGAGTTTGGAGCCTTTTGTAGTGTGTAAGAAAGCTGTGTATGCACATGCAAGAGCCAGATTTCTACAGTTTTTCTTCTGCTCCAGAATAACCCAGAGAGAACAGTTCTGTGATGCTTTGAGTTGTTTGTACTGCATGCTTGCACTTCAGCATCTGATGACGTACTGATTAATCAGTCAATGAAAAGATCAAAGCAGAAACTTTCCATTGGCTTTCTGTCCCTGCTATGTACATTTGTATGTGATGGTCTGTTCTGGATGACTTTCCTTTCCTTGAAAAACAGAACCCTGCAGAAACAAGTCATGGGAGGTACCTGGAAGGTGCTGGTGATTGGAGGAATCCAAGTTGGATATCTGGCCTTGAACACCTCCAGGGCTGGGGCATCTGCAGCTTCTCTGGGCAGCCTGTGCCAGGGCCTCACCATCCTCTGAGTGAAGAATTTGCTCCTAACTTCTAATCTAAATCTCCCTTCTTGTAGTCTAAAACCACCCCTCTTGTCCTGTCTCTCCCTGCCCGACCAAAAAGTCGCTCTCCAGTGTTTTTGATGAGCCTCCTTTAAGTATGGAAAAGCTGCAAAAAGGTCCCCCCGGAGCCTTCTCTTCTGTAGGCTGAACATCCCCAGCTCTCTGAGCCTTTCTTCATAGGAGAGGTGCTCCAGCCTCTGAGCATCCTCGTGGCCTCATCTGGGCCCGCTCTAACACCTCCACATCCTTCTTGTGCTGGGGACCCCAGACCTGGACGCAGCACTCCCAGGAGGACTTCACAAAGGCAGAGCAGAGGGGGACAATCACGTCCCTCCCCTGCTGCCACCCCTCTGTTGATGCAGCCCAGGATGCAGTTGCCCTTCTGGGCTGCAAGCACTCACTGCTGGCTCGTGTTGAGCTTTTTGTCCACCAGAACCCCCAGGTCCTTCTCTGCAGGGCTGCTCTCAATGACTTGACCTTAACCCTAACCCTTGCACTGGGCCTTGTTGAACCTCATTAGGTTCACTTGGGCCCACTTCTCCATCCTGTCCAGGTCCCCCTGGATGGCATGCCTTCCTTCCGTTGGATCTCCTGCACCACTCAGCTTGGTGTCATCTGCAAACTTGCTGAGGGAGTGCTTGGTCCCACTGTCCATGTCATTGACAAAGACATGAAACAGCACCAGTCCCGAGACAGGCCCCTGAGAATTAATCTTGAGACACAAAGGTACAATTGCTAATAGGATTAAGGAAATGGAGCATTTGCCTTAAGAAGAGAAACTAGGAAAACTTAAATCTAATTTTGGAGAGAAGGAGGCTGAGGGAAGGTATAACAGCTTTACGGACTCAGGATGGTGTTACATATTATTATATATAATTATTATTACTCTATGTTATATTGTATAATGCAGTGTATAAAACATGTTAGTATTATATATAATTACATATTGTTACATAATTATATATAAAACATAAGATCCACGTGGAACTATTACTCCCTAAATCCCACAACAGCAGAAGTGAAGGACACTCAGTGAGACTAGTATGAGACTGGTCGAGAAGAACGTACTTCTTTACAAGTCACTAGCAAACTGCATTTTTTTGCCACAGGAGGTTGTAGAGGAAAGCAGTATCAGCAGTCCAAAAATGGATTGGACAAACTAATGGATAGGAGTCTGTAAACATGAAAAGGAGAAATAATCAGGGATGGAGATTCTCATCATCCCTAGTCCAGGTACTGTAGGTGCTGGGGATGGAGATCGTAGTGGCTGTCTAGGCATGTTCTTCCTAAATAGTATCTCCTTGTGTTATGGATGAAGGCAGAATGTGGGACTATGTGGAGACTTTCTTACTCAAATGAGCATTTCTGATGCCTTTAACTCCAAGGCTCATACCAAGCTACATGGATAATCAGGTCCCTCTTGTGGTGTATGGCCAGTATTGTGATCATGCTCTTCTGCATTACTGTTTGAGTACAGACAACATAAAGCCAGAGAGTTCTTTCTGACAGAGAATTCTTAGGGAGGGGCAGGTTTTTTAATTAAAGCCTGTCCTCTGGCTTATTGAAAGACCCAGAGGCCGTGGGCTGGTGTTGCTGTTTCTTACTCTGAACTTGACTGCTCAGCATATGTGGCTGGGCTCAAATTTTCCATGATGTCCAAAGGACTGGAACTCTCCAGACAAAGCTGGGCATGACTTGTGCTTGAAGCCTCGGTGGGGAGAGATGTGGGGCTTGTGTTTCAAGGAACATAGGAAAGGTGAGCTCTGATCATGACTGTTGTATATACGCATTTGCAGAGAGCAGCAGGAAGGAAAAGAGCACTTTATCTTGTCCACAGTGTGCTGCTTTCCTTTCCCTCAGAGAGCCTAGCTGAAGGTGCAGAAAAGGCAGGCTTTAAAGCACGCATGGATTTCTGTTTCCGTAAGAGTACCTGCTCTGTGGTGAGATCGCATCTCACTGTGCCTGACTTTCTGTCTATGTGGTAAGAAGTTGTCACAGATGGTGTTCAAAGGGCTAAACTTGTTTGTGTGCGAGGGCAAAACATTTAGTAACAGACAGCTTGTGCAGCCTGGGTAACTGTGAGCATGGAAGCAGAACATTCAGTTCAGGTGGTGGGTACCACAATTCCTGCGTAGCACCAGCTTCAGCAGAGGGCCCTGTTTAGCTGGTGTGGTTGACTGGATATTGACGTGTCAGTATGCTCCTCCTAGTGATGCCGTACTCATCTGAGACGAGAGAATTTGACTGCTGCATCCATCCTGGACTCTCTCCCAGACTATACCAGCCATTTGTGAGGAAGCACATCACTAGAGGCAGCAGGCTTTGAACTTCCCAAGTCAGACCTGTTATTTGTGCTGGTGTGTTGTGCTGTCTGGAGTGGAACTGTGCCCCAGTGGCACTTCAACAACACCTCTAGCCCGAGGTTCTGTCTCCAACAGTAGAAAAGGGCACCCAGTCACTTAACTTCCCCTATGTCAGCAGCGTGACATGCCCCAACACCTCAATGTATCCCCTTTTTGGCTTAGGAAATCCTTAAACGAGATGATGCATTTCAACAACTATGCTTCCCTCAGTAACCCCTGCTTCCACCCTTATTTTGCCAGTCCTCCTTTGGCCCCCATTTGCACTCTGATTTCTGCAGTGCCCAATAGCAGCAAGTTCCTCACCCTGAAGCACTTCCTCAGCTGTGCCCAACTAATTGTGCTGCTTGCTCCCCAGTGCTGGCACTGATGAGACATAATTGCTTCCAGTTCACCTTCTTGATACCCCTGGTGGTGTTGTAGACCTGAGCTGTGTTTTAATCCCTTCTGCCTTGTTTACGTCTGCTCTTTCAGGTTATTTTTACAGTCACGACTGCAGCACAGAGCCCTTCCTCTCTGTATCTAACACCTCTTCCTCCTCCTCTCCCATTACAGCTGGAACACCAGCTGCAGTCTCTGAACTCGGAGCAGCTGGAGACCCGTGTGCAGAATGAAAGGCTCCGGCACCTGAACGAAAACCTGCTGGAGGAGCTGGAGAAAAGCAAATGGGAGCTGGAGGCTGTGAAGGGGCAACTACAGAAGCTCCAGAAAGAGGCCCAGCTTGAGCAAGAGCAGAAGGACAGGTAGGAGTGGGCAGGGAAGGGGCTGTGTGGGCTGCCTGAGCAGGAACCCAGGCAGAGAAGGAAAGGTGTGCAAGTAGTTAAAGAATAAGGATGTCTAATTAGAAGCTTTGGCCTTGCCAGAAGACTGTCTGTTTCTTCCTGAGGCAGAGAGGTTCATTATTGCCTCTGTAAAGTTCCTACAGATCCTATGCTGACCAGTTGTGTTCCTGTTTCCGGGCTTAATGTAATAATACTCAGCTGCAACACTGGCATGTCTCGCTTCCAGCTGGCAGTGAGCATCCTTCCCATCCCTAACAGCTGGGGAACCTGGAGTGTGAAGGGCGAGATGGGTTCCCTGCCCTCATGCTGGAGGAGAGTGGGAGAACTGTGGTCTCAGCTCCCACGGCAGTGCTGCTTCCTCTGAGTCATCCAGGCATTGGACAGGCCCTTATCTTTGTGAACATCACGTGTGTCCCTGAGAAAGGGATCTTTGCATCTCCTGTCCTATTGATTTATCTCTTTTAAATTCGCTTCACCCAGGGATGTGTTCAGAGTCTCCAAGAACATGCAGAAAGAGAAACAAAGCCTCCTTCGGCAGCTGGAGCTCCTCAGGTAAGAACTAGAGACAGATGTCGAGCTCTCGTGCACGTCAGGGACTCAGACCAGACCCTGCTTCCTTCCTTGGGGGAGCCCAAACGGCTGGCATGGTTGATGGCCAGCTTGGGGGTAGGAGTGGAGGGTTGACCTTTCTTGTGAAGTTCATTGCCTGCTTCACTGGCAGTGCTGAGGGCTTGTTTCTCCCACAGAAAGCTATGGGAGTGTACTCAAATAGTGCTCACACTGCTTGTTTTTCTAGGCCCAGACAGAGCAGTTGGAATCTGGTCAGCACCAGCAGGGCATGGGCTGTGTTATTTTACTGAGTAATCCCTCCAGTTGAGGAATTTAGTTTTCCCTGCTGACTAAAGGGTAGCATGCAGAGCCTGTTACCTGAGCTGGGATACTTGGAAATCCCAACATACTCAGCAATAAAGAGCATCTGTATTTGTGCCCCAACTTCCCTTCCCATTTAGCTTTCAAATGTCAGCCTTTACTGCATTGTTGGTGAGTGCTTCATTGTCTCTCTCGTGTGTCTTTCTTTGGAGCAGAGAGATGAACAAGAAGCTTCGAGATGAGCGAGACACTTTCGAAGCCAAGAAGCCGGTTAGTCTAAGAAAGAAAACCCCAATTCCCAACCACCCTCCTTTCATCTGCTGCTGTTGCTGTCACCATATGGGGGCCTATCCCTTCCACGGGGGACAATGACCTGACCTCACGAGTCTTGGTGTGGTGCTTATACAGACTTCTGGCACCTCTGGAGACAAGCTCTGCTGGTTGCTCTTTCCAGCTGCCCGGGTGTAACCCAAGGCATGTCAGCTTGTGACTGTAACGCAGCCGCGGGCAGGGCTGAACGCGTGCTGCCTGCTGCACGTGCTGGGCCTGTGCTTTTGGGCAGGATTTGGGCACGTGCAAGGAGGGGAGCGAAGCTGCATGCGTTCCTGGAGCTGGGTGGTGAGGAAGAAGATGGATGCCCAGGTGTGCTGCCTGCTGACCCGGGGTGGAGGGGCACGGGAGGGTTTCAGAATTTCTCTGACTCTTTGAGTTCGTAGTAGATGTGTTCAGATGTTCCTCGGTGGCAGCTCCCCGGCCCTGTGGTGGAGGTGCAGCAACGAGCCTTGTATCAGAGGGCTAGGAGAAAGCAGGGGGCCTCTGAGCCCTGGGGAACATCTGGAGCGGCAGTGCCATCTCTGGCCTTTCCTAGACTCCAAGACGAGTACAAATACATGATCTGTTTTGAATTATTAGTTTTTCATGAAAAAAGTCTTGTTGTTCACAAATGTCATTGCTGAGGCTGCTCTGTGCCCATCTTGGACCCCTCCCTGCTGCCGTGCGCCTTTCCTGGCTGTGCCACCATGCTGCACTTGAAGACCTGGAAGTAGCTGTCTTGCAGTGATGAGAGGCAGCAGCAGGCTGAGAGACTTTTCTGGCTGGTGTGCGAGGGAACGAGAAAGGAAGCACAGGGAGAGTGCCTGGATAGGAGACAGTACGCTGCAGAGGGGAAGCTGCTGGGGGAGAGGCTGGAGTTCACCTCCAAGTAGAGAAGCGCCTGTAGAAAATAACTCCAGTAACTGTTTTGGATGGAGGTGAGGTGTGTGTGCATGTGCCTGTGTGTGTTTCTGAAATCTGAGGGAAGAATTTTTTTCTTTCTTCATTTTTAAAGCTGCTAAGTAAGCATATATGAGTGTGTGTGATGTGTATGTTTGTGCCAGGGCTTCCTCTTGCCATGTATAATGCTTCAGCAGCTTCTGGGTTCCCGTGGGTGCGTGGGTGCCCCATGGAGACCATGGTTCAGGTACGTGCCTGTGTGTGCCAAGTTTGTCTGCTTCTCTTTTCTTCTCTGCTTTCCTGCTATGCCCCACCTGGGGCTGCTCTGAAACACGACAGCTGCAGGCGGACCCAAGAGAGGGCCATGCAGAGAGTTGTGGTGTAGAGGAACCACCTTCTCCTTCCTCTGCTGGCACTAGGGATGCAGCAGCAGGGTGAACTCCTGCTACCACCTTTGCTCATCTTGCATGGCTGTGTCATGCTGGGCAGACGAAGCCTGTACTGGAATAAGGTTTTTTCCTTTGTCAGCCAGGACATCTCGTTGGCCATTCTCGTTTCAGTCTGCAGGAAAGCAGGGCTCCAGGGGATTGCAGAGATGCTGTTGTTGTCACGCACCTGCAGAAGATCCGCTGTCCAGCCTGTCCCGCTGTCAGAGGGAGAGGAAATAGCAATCCTTCTTGCAGCAGCAAAAAGGAGAGTCCAGCCTTCTGCTGTGGATCCCTAGTGCGTGACTCTCTGGCACAGAGTATTGGTGCTTTCACGAGCTAAAAAGAAACATAAGGTCTTTAATATCCTTTCTTAGTGCTGCAAAGAGCTATGTTATTTCTCTGAGATGAAGGTATGACAGTGGTTCTTTCATAGCAATGACTTTGAAGTGGTTGGAAGGAGGCGTTGGGCTGCACGTGGCTGACAGCAACCCAGCTGCTGCTCCTTTGCACTTCTCAGTGCCCAGCTTAATACCTTGCTCTTCATAAGAGTTTCTGGCCTTGCTGGGGTGGGCAGACCTGGCCCCACAGCATGGTGAGGCACGGTTTCGCCCCAGTGGCTAGGTCACAGATAGCAACGTGTGGCTATTTCTGCCTGTGTGCAAACCGCTGCTGGGTGCTTTTAAGACCCAGGTTCTGTTTTGCCCCCACCCAGCTATGGAGTTACCCTCGCGTGCTGCATGTTCACAGATGTCTTGCCCTGAATGAGCAAATTCCATGTCTGCTCATCGCGAGGAGTGTTTTGGAACTTTGACTGCACTGGACATACGTTTGTATTTCACTGATAAACCAGAAGATGCCTTTTTTTTTTTTTTCTTTCCCATCCAAAATGCTTTCATGTGTGCTGTTCCATTGTGGAATCCCCGCTCTGTGTGCTGTACAGCTGTGATGTTGCGCCTGTCCCTGTACCATCACTGTGAAAAGCCAAATGTTCCATAAAGCTGGCAGGCCAATAAAGCATGGCAGAACCAGTGGCAAAACACCCCCCGTTGTTTCTCCTTTCTTCCCCAGGTACGTACTCCGCAGGCGGCTGCTTCCCCTCTCGGTAGGGCAGTGCAGTAGCAGGTGCCTGGGTGTCCCTTTGCTCTGTAGGTGGCTTGAAGACTGCAACTCAGCCGAACCTCAAGTGGGCCATAATGCAATTTCCTCATTTCCATGGGTGTAGAGTGCCCTTGAGCACACCTGCTGTTCCCAGCACAGACCCTGAAAAGTTCCTCCTCCATCCCTGCTGGGGAACCACTGGCTGGCTGGACCAGAAACACCATTGCAGAGCAGTGGCTCTCTGTGCTGGATCGCTCCTGTGGCTCAAGCTGTTCCTAAACACCAGTTTTATATGTAATGTTTTCTTTTTCCTTTAAGTTCCCAGTTGGGTGAGGCCCTCTGGGGAGTCCGGAGTGCCTCCTCTTGTTGAATTGGACTCTGGTAAAGGTGCCTTGGGGGTTCTAGCCCACAAAGCAGCTTCTTCAGTTTTTGCCTTACAAAATGAACCTGGGATTATTGAAGAAATAATCTCTGTAGTCCTCCCCTGGGCTGCAGGCAGCACAAAGGCAGGCCTGGCAGGAGCTGCCTGCAGCGTTTGGTCGCCTCAGAACTGCTGCAGATCCGGCAGGCTGTTGACTCCTCTTTTTTTCCCCACCTTTACCCCAAAATAACTTGGTAGGATGTGTCCAGGCTTCCAGAGGGAGTACTTCTCCCTGCTCCTGGTGCCAGGGTGGTGGCACCCTGTCGCACTGTCTCTTGCTTGGTGTTTTTTTGGGTATACAGAGCAATTCAGACAGAGCATGAGGGAGGGGACAAGGCTTTCCCGTGGCTCTGGGGAGAGCTGGTGGGTCAGCCCTCACTCCGCCACAGGCTCCCCTGTGTGATCTCAGCAAATCGCTCCTCTTTGACCCTGGGAAAGAGAAAGCTGCTGTAGCTGGGAGGCGAGGGCTGTGAGAGCTGTTCTGCTTTCCCCTCCTCGGGGAAGGTGCTGAGCGCCGGCTGTAGGGACGAGAGGAGGTAAGTAGGAGGGAAGCGTGGCGATGTGTGCGTGAGGCAGAGCACGTGCGTTGCCCTTGGCAGAGCAGTCTCCTTTCTTTCCTGTGGTACTTGTGTGGCTGTGGGTGAGTACCCGTGGAGCAGGGGGCTGGTCTGTCCCACAAAATGCCGGCATTATAAAAAGGCAGGTGGGGAAAGAGAGAATCAGCCGTGATGCACAGGGGTGAGCGAGCCACAGAAAGGAAAGCTCTGGCTGGCAGAGGAAAACTACAGCTTGAGGCACCGTCATTTTCTGATGGACTTTGTTGCGAAGGGGAAAGTGGTGCTTTCTGGCATGAGTTAAGTGAGCTGAGCTGAGTGGAGTGAACCCTGTGCTTGTGTCTGTTCCAGCCCTGCGCTCCCGAAGCGGCCTGCAGCTGCAGCAACTGGTTAAACTGGGGCCGCCCAGGTTGCTGGGCCGCAGTGACATTCCTCACCCCTTCTCTTTTCAACTTCCAGGCGCCTCAGAGCAAAAAGCCCCTCTTGAAGAACGGGTCAGTGCTAGGCAGCTACCTGCAGGACGACAAGCCGGTCAAACGGTTAGAGGGGCCTCTCTGTGTCGTGTTCGTGGTGTCGCCCTGTGCCCGCTGGAGCACCCTGTCGGTCCGTCCGTGTGCCCTGTCTGGCCCCACGGCCCGGCGCTGTCTGTCTGTGGGAGCATGGGGGAGACGCGGCCCGGCTCCTGGCACGAGGTGCTGTGGGCCCGGCACGAAGCTGAGGGTGCTGTCAGTGAACACAAACACGTGGTGGTGGCCGCTTCTGCACGCAGCAGTGGGGGCAGCCTCTAACTCCTCCAGAAGCTATGGGAGTGTTTGTGGGATGGGAATCAAGGGGGCTGCTTCCGAGTCGGGTGGATGCATTAAAATTGGATCATCTCGCTGGCGTGCCTGCTCCTCCTCAGGCAGAAACCCTGCCCACTGGGGCATGGCACAGGGCAGCACTCGGAGCACTTCAAGCACCAAGCGTCACCTCAGCTGTGCCGGCATTAACCACCAGCCCTCGTGAGCCGCGTGTGCCAAGCACGCCTGGTTTGGCCAAAAGCCTGGTTTGCAAGAGAGAGCCTGGCTTGGAGCTGGATCTCCCCTGCATCTGGCAGCCCCAAACAGGATTTGAAGGTGGCACGCTTCCCTCCTTCGTACCAGGTCTCTGCAGACAGCTCCCGTCCCTTCCCAGTTGCTCCTGGTGCCAGCCAGAGACACGGGTCAAGGCTCAGAATTTCTCCCAGCTTTAACTCACCCTCAGTGCTTGCAGTTCTGTAAGAACTGAGCTTCAGGCTCATGGATTGATGGCAAGCCAGGTGAACTGTGGAGCGGGCTCCTGGCTGGGAGCTGCTGGGCTCGGTCTGAGGCAGAGCTCCTTCATAGCTGGGCGGCTGGCAGGCGTGCTGTCTGTGGGACCAGACACGCTTTTTCTTTTTTTTCCTTTCTTCCCTGAAGAGGCTTTGGAGTCTCAGCCTCTCATTGCTGCTTCTCCAGCTGGGCCTGGAAGATAGGGACCGTTCCCCGGAGCCTGAGCCCAGGAGGATGTGTCTGTTCTCCATGGGCAGAGGTTCCAGCTGCCCAGCTCCAGATTTGGGGAGATGCAGGGAGGATGACCAGGGACGTGAGCTCCATTAAAGACCAGGCTGAATATTGCAGCCCTGGTGAGGTGTGGGCACAGGCATGAGAAGGGAGTTGTTGCCTTGATTTCTGTACCAGCAGGAAGGGGGAAATGTTGCAGATAGAAGTGGGATGTGCTGCCTCTCTTACAGACTGGCTGCAGTAAGCCTTTGGGCTCTCTCTTCTTTGCTTCCAAGTGCAGTCTGGTGTCCAGCAAAGGTAACGGAGATCTCTGGTGGATAAAGCCTTTGAGTTCTGAGTCTTCTCGCTCCCTTCTAGTCCTTTAACCACAGAAAGCCAAGGCTGAGTGAAGATGCTTCCTCGCTCCTTGGCAATGATTGCAGTAGTTTAGGTCTGCAATTCCTAGCTGTGATTTGAAGGCTGTCCCTCCCCTTACCATGTCTCTGCCCCCACTGCGTGACATCAGCCTGCCCTTGTGTAGGCACGGGCACAGCACCTATTCCCCAGCACCACCTCTTGGGCAGGGGAGCCCTGGGCGTTTGTTGCTGTTGAGAGCACAGCATGGCTGGCAGGAAGCTTTAAAAAAAGAAAAAAAATGGGGGGGAGGTGGATCTTGGCTCCCTGATGGCACTCCAATGCCAGGTGGAGCGACATGGGAACAGTTTGAGTGTGCTCTGCTGCTGCCTGGCCTCAGCACGGCTCTGCTTCAGCAGTGTTTGGAAGTCCTGGAGCTTCGCTTTGTGGAGCACGGCTGTGGGCCTTCAGCAGAGGGCAGTAACGTGTGTACAAAGAGCTTTTGGTTTGTTTCTATGTTTGTGTTTAAGCCTTTCTTCTGCTGCCACCTCTGTATACTTTGCCTCATTTTTCAGTACTGGGGGATCCTTGAAAAATCCAGAAGGTGGGGATTTTTTATTAAAATTAATGAAATATATGTCAGCACATCTGAGCATAGCATAGCTCAAGTGAGCTGTGCCTCTTTCCCCCAGGGGTGCTGCTGGTGCCTTAGTCCCAGGGAAAGTGGTGTGTGTGTGTGTGTGTGAAGCAGAGTTTCTGGAAGCAGTGTGTGCACTAATTGGATCGTACTGGTTGTTTGGGGAATTTGCAGCCCCCCCCCCCCTCCTTCTCTTCCCTCCCCTCCAAACCCCGTTTCTGGTGCCTTTGGGCTTTAATGCAGACAACTGGCCTCTGCGGACCTTCCTATCGCCTTCCCAGCGGATATGGCCATGGAAGAACCCAACAGGAAGAGCTGTAAATACTTCCCAGGCAGCGAGTCGTGGCTGAAGACAGGAGAAGGAGGCAGCACAAACTTTGGGGAGAACAGCAGAGCCAAGGAGAGGTGGCCAGCGGCAGCAGATGCTGAGAGGTTGAAGGTGACTTTGAAGGGTGATGCTGAATGTAGAAAAAATGCCGATGGCTTGGATGATGCTCCATTGCCTCCTAGAGGACAGCCCGTTGGCACTGAAACCAGGGTGAGTCTGATTACTTGGGGTTCAGCCTCTGTAAATTTGCAGTACAGTTCACGTTTTTTGTGATTTAATGCCTAAACCAAAGCACAGTCCGTAGCTGGGCTTTTCAAAAGTGCATCCCTTTCTTCTGTTGTAGCTCCAGGTGCTGGAACCAGCCAGTTGCTCCCCAGATCGCATCTTCAAAGTGGTGTTTGTAGGGAACTCCGGCGTTGGCAAGAGCTCCTTCATCCACCGCTTCTGCTATGACAGGTTCTTGGCTGAGCTCAACGCAACCATCGGTAAGTAATAGAGTTCCTGCCTCATCTGAGTAAGAAGGATGGGGAAGTTGGCCTGGAGATGGTCTTCTTTTCCATCATTTTAGCCCAGACAACTTCTAACCTTAAAAGTAAGGGTGGTGCCACTCCCAGTTTTGAGTCAAACTGGCAGTTTCCCTGAACTAGTATTGATCTTGCTTATTGGCCTTACAACGACAAGCAGCTCTCTCCCCATCCGGTCTTATGACTGTTGTTACCTCCCTGACAGGTATTGATTACCAGGTGAAGAGCCTGATGGTGGATAACACCCAAGTTGCTTTACAGCTGTGGGATACAGCTGGACAAGAAAGGTAAGCAAACTGTGAGGGTTCCCCACTGCCAGGCTCAGAGTAGAAAAGAGGATGAAAGGGAAAGGAATGTGTGCGCCTGGATTCAGTCCCTAGGAAAATTACTAGCTTCAGGACCAGGGAGTGCCCAGCAGCTGTTTCAGTGCTGGACCTGCAGCAAAGGTCTCTTCAGAGACACTCGAAGTTGTGGCTGCAAAGCAGGCCTGGAGAGATGGCTTTAGGGACTGACAGAAGAATCATTTTCCATATGTGCTGTGGCTTCAGGTAGTCTGCCCATAAATCACTGTGTGGTAGGACTCAGAGCTCCTCCAGTCCACAAAGCTCTCCTGTGTCAGCCTGCTTCTGGAAAGAGCTGCAGGACAGGGCTGTAGCATAGGACAGAAATGATTTCAAAAGCATAGGTCATCACTAGAAGATGTCACCAGCACTGTTGGAGAGGGTCAGAGTAGTAGAGGACACGCTTCACTCTCACCTGCTAGACATGCAGGCCCACCACTACCTCTGTGTAAATTATACTTTATTTAGGATGTACTTTGAAGCTTAAGATCAAAAGCTTTTGCAAGGGGGCTGCTAACCTCAGAGCCTAGCAAAAAGAAGTGTTGGGTGTTCCATGCTAAAGATGGACCAGGCCTTTGGGAGGCAGCTAAAGTCAGGGGAATGTGGCAATCCTGAGCTGTGCCGACAGAATAGCGATGCTGTCTGCCTCAGCCAGCTAGACCAGTAGGATGCTCTATTGAAAAGTGAACTCCTTCTTCCAAACTCAAGGTTCACACTGAAGAGATCAAGATTTCTATTTAAGGGGACTACTGTGGGGTTTTTCGGTGCTGAAGCGGAGCAGGAAGTTGTTAGGACATGAAACGTGGCTGTTTGCTGAGGCCAGGTTGCGTCAGAGGCCAAACTCAATATATTGGCTCTGCAGAAGAACCATTAGAGTATGCCCCTGAAGCGTTAGCAGGTCTTAGATGTGTGCTTGCAGGAAAGAACTTGGCTCAGCGCTGATACTGAAGAGGAGGTTTGGAAAGAAGCCAAAGCTTTCCTTACCTCTAGAGAAATACAGATTACTTCTAACTGGAGGGGCCTGACTGAGTATCCTACGGATGAGACAGAAGAACTCCTCAGAGCGGGCAGGAGAGAGCTCCTTGGTGACTCCCCTGAAACTGGTTCATGCTGCATTTTATGTTTCTTCTGGAGCACTTAACCTATCCTCTAGCTGCAGAGGTGCACCTTGGCTGCCAAAGACACAGGCTGCGCTTTCTCAGCTGGGGCAGCTGCCAGAATGCCATGCCCTTAGCGGAGGGAGACAGGACAGGCTTCAGGCAATCGGCTGAAGGGTTCAGGAGGGTCACTACTTGCTGTGCATTTTCTTGGCTCTTAATAGAATAGGAGAGCTTGTTATCCTGTGCAGGGCAGAAATACACAGCTGCCTGCTGAGATCCCATACTTGCGCTGTGTTCAGTTCCATCCGTTTCCATGCAATGTGATGTTATGTCATGGCCTATCACAAACTGCTTGCAGGTTTTAGGCATTTTTATTATTATTATTTATTATTGGAGTTTATTCCCAAAATACAAGTCTGTTGTTCTAACAGGTACCCACAGGACCAAGTAGATGTCTGGTGGGAGTTTCTCCTGGAAATTGTGTCTAACTGCGGAGTTTATGTATGGCAGCATCGCTTTGTAGGTTTAAAACTGGAAACAGACTGTACTGATGCTGAGATCTTAATTGCTGTTTTGGCAACACTGGGGCAGACACTATGCACGCCTAGTTTATTCTATGGCACAGCTTAGTCTGCAGATTCTTCCAGACTTCAGAGAAAGATCACGTTTTTTTCCACCCAGTTCCCTTTTTACAGGTTATTACCTCTTCTTATCCCACCTAAACAGACTCTTCCATGTTTCTTTTCCCAATCTGGAAAGGCCTTCCTTCCTGCTTTCTCAGCACAGCGTGTTTGGAAAGACTCCTGCTATTCGTGGCTGCCTGGCCTGCTGCACAGTTGGGGTCTCAAAGGCCCGCGGATTTGACCTATTTGTCACCAGTCCGTGTGCGCCAGCCCCAGGGGACGGGGACACATCGCACGTGCAGGAGCTGCCAGCCCGTGCAGGGAGCCTGTGCTGAACGTCAGATAATCTCCTTCTGTTTCCTGTCGTTGCACGCCTCGTGGTTCTGAGGGTGCCTCTGGTTCTGTTGGGGCTCAGGTTCCGGAGCGTCACCAAGCAGTATTTCCGGAAGGCGGATGGCATTCTGGTGATGTACGACGTCACGGCCGAGTGCTCCTTCACCGCGGTGCGCAACTGGATGAGCAGCGTCCAGGTGAGAGCAGGGCCTTGGCTTTCACCTGCTGGCGGTGCTGCCTCTGCCTGGCGCTGTTCTTGCTCCAGCGAGGGAGGGAGCGATGTTCTGGGGGCCTCGGGAGGTCCTGGTGGCCTTGGGAAGAGGAATTGTGGAAGCAGATGTTACAGGTGCTGACTGCGGTGGTGAGTGTGGGACCAGGGGCTTGTTGAAGGTACCACAAATCTAGTGGCAGCTTGTGTTTCAGTACTCTGGTAATCCCACCCATTTTTACCTGCAAACTCTCATCAAGAAGCATTCATCTGTGGCTCGTCTCTGCAAGCAGAGACAAAAGTACCTCTGTATAAGTTAAATATGTTGTGTGCAGATGGCTCAAAGTTGATGGGAAACAGTCAAGAGTTTTTTTTTTTTTTTTTTTTTTTTCCACCATGTTGAGTCTCAAAAACCAAGTCCTAAATGCAATAAATATAGGTTGGAGGCCTGTTGGGGGAGAAAAAAAAATCTATTTCTTTGGATTTTAAAAAATCAAAGGTTAAGATTTTCAAAACTAGCCTCTAAAAATCAGGCTTCTTTCAGGAAGGTTAAACTGAGCATGCAGAAAATCAAAGCACCCCAGATCTGTAACCTTTAATAATCTCCCTTCTTTTCTTTCTCGCATCTTAGTTTTTGTTTTGTTTTGTTTTGTTTTGTTTTTTGTTTTTTGTTTTTTTTTGCTTTGAAACCTAAACTCTTCAGGTACTGTAAGTCATCCGGGGCAGTCAAGTTTGGAAATAATTTCCATCCCCATCCTGCAGTCTTACTCTGGTGATGCTCTAGTGGAGCTGTAGGGAGTTTTACCAAAGGTAGTGGGCTCCAGGAATTGCCTAGAAATAAGTTACTGCAGAGACTGTAAGAGCTGGAAGCTACTCGGCCTCTTACAACTTGTCCAGAGGGTCTTCAGTAAGGGATGGCGCAGTTTAGAACAGCACCTTAGACAAATAGTACTACACAGACAGCAAAAAAAAATTAGAACTCAAGTCCTGCCTGGTTTTAAATGCAGTGTGCCCTATAGGCTGCTGGACTTTTCTTTGGGCTTTGTATTTCCCAGAGAAGAATTTATTCCCTGCCTCCCCTCTCTCAGCATCCCAGCTGCACACACCAGACATTTGAAATATATTCCCATGGTTTAAGCTTCCTTCCACAAACCCCTCGGGCTATTTGAGGAACAGCCCTTTAATGTACTTGAAGGGAATATTTTGGCAGCTTCTTGAGGGACCCTAATCCTGCTGCCACTGAAATCAGTGGCAGAGCTCTTGTTTGCATGAGTTGGAACAGGATCTGCTTTGAGATATTTCTGTCCCTCAGCTGAGTCCCTAGGGTGCTTTGCTCTGTTTCTTTTGCAGGAAGGTATCGAGGATGGAGCTGTGGTCTTTCTGCTTGGAAATAAAATGGATGCCGCGCAGAGAGAGACCCGGCATGTCCCCAGGGCAGAGGGGGAAAGGCTGGCGAAGGTGTGCCTCTGCTCCCCTGCTCCACCTGCCCAGCAGCCTCCCTCCAGCTGGGAGCAGAGCAACCTGGAGCCATTTCCCAGTGTGGTACCTTCCCTCCCCACCCCAACACCAACACGTACCGAGGTCCCCGTGGTACCAGGGAAGATGAGGTGGGGACCAGCACGTGGCAGACAACAGCCCTGGGGGCATGCTCATGCATTGCTCTGGAGGCTCGATGCCTCCTTGCCTGCAAGGATGCTTAGTTTTTTTTCTGAGGGGAGAGCACAGGTCTGCTTTCCCACTCAAGGACCCACACGATGCATCCTGGTGGTGAGGGTGGGCCAGCTCCCAGGGGTGTGGGTGGGTGGTGGGGTGAGCTGGCAGCTGAGGTGGGTGCGTGCTGTGCTCTCTGGCAGGAATACAAGGCTGTCTTCTATGAGTGCAGTGCGATGACCGGCTACAACATCATGGAGCCCATGCTGCACATGGCCAGGTCAGTAACGGGAGCAGGAAATATCCCCAGCTGTAGGTCACTGGCGTGGGCTCTCCTAGGGAATGGGCAAGAAGAGGCGCTGTCAGACGGACTTTGCCATGTCACTAAAAACACCTGGAGCAATGGGTTCTTCCCCACTGACTCCAGGGCCCTAATCTTCTGTGGCTGGAGAGCACCAGGCATAGACTGGACATCGTCGCATGCACATCTTCCTCTGGTGGAGCTGTCTGTTGAAAAATCAGGAGCTGAATTTGACCATTGCATCACAAGAACTGGGTGTGCTATCCCAGATTTTAAGTTGGCATTTTCAATTTGCAAGCTACACGTGCTTCTGGGGGGGTGGAGGGGTTCTTCCCTACTAAGCGTTACAGAGACTGTGATATTTTGGGAGTAATATTTTTCTTGCTAAGGATAAGGGGGGACACTTTGTAAGGCCGAAGGAGGTTTGCACTAATCATTTTTAAAAAAGCAAGTGTTTTTGAAAAATTCTTTGAAATCTTGCGAGAAAAATATCCTTTTGTTTTCTTTTATCCCTTCCTCTCCTGCTATAACACCTCTGTTAAGTTCACAGCAGGACGTGGCTGTTTATTAACTGGGATGATTTACTTAGATAAATGATGTGTCCCGTAGCGCACACCTTCGTGCTCATTTTGTGTGTGTGGTTTATCTAGCCCAGCTCCCAGAGAAGCCCAGTCTTGGGTCCACTCTCTTCTTACAATCCTGACTGGCCCTGGATGATGGGAGAACAAAGAGCGCAGTCAGGTGCCACAGCAGGAGTAGCTGAGTAGTTTGATTTGTGTTCTCGATCTGTGCTGCTTGTTCCAGGTTGCTGACAGCACAAGAAGACAGGCAGAGGGAGAATGCCCTGCAGCTGGAAGATGTCAGCAGGAGGAAAGGGTGCTGCACGTAAGGCACATCGATGTGTCAGCAAGAGACGCCTGTCAGCACCAGTTCGTGAAGCTGGGATTCCTTTGAAGCAAGCTGAATCCGATGGTATCGGGTCTGCAGAGACTTAGGGAAGCCGCAGCTTTTCCCCATCTGGGAACTTCAAGGCACTAAATCGGGCCAAAATGTACGTGTGATCTGTACTGCTCCATTTCCCACCTCTCACACAGCCCTGGTCTCTGCTTTCTTGGGGGAATTGGGCTAGTCTGGCACAAACTACGTCTTCTGTCCGGAGTGGTCACTTCCTTGTGAAATGCCGTTTCCTTT
The DNA here is from genome assembly GCF_011077185.1 of Oxyura jamaicensis. NCBI lineage: Eukaryota > Metazoa > Chordata > Aves > Anseriformes > Anatidae > Oxyura > Oxyura jamaicensis. Next base: position 9,601,263 of record NC_048897.1, on the reverse strand, counting down.
TGTTTCTGGCACAGTGGCCTAGCAACACCACGGAGGATGCAGTGGGAGCTGTGTTAAATACATTATTTTAGTGTAAGAAATAAAGAGAGAATTTTAAATTTGGGCTATCTCCAGGTAGTAATCCTTCTGTCTCAAAGCGCATCCTCCTCCTCTCGGTTCTGTAGAGCAGAGCCCAGCTGACAGCTTGCTCTCAACGGGAAAGCCTCCGTCAGTCCCTGTAAGATCTGAATCGGGCCCTGCACTTGCTGGGAAATTTGCTTTAACTTGCCAACACTGCAGTTAACTGATTCTATATGTGGACATACTGATAAAACCATTCATCCCCACGCCGTTCCTCACTTTGTTACCCTCCTTCTCGTGCTGTTTACAGGACACAGAGCATTGCCCCGAGACTCGCGGGTGACCATGGTGCTGGCACCTATTGCAGGCGCTGTGCTGTACCTACCGGGGGCCATACACAGCCTGTTTCAAGGCTGCGTGCCGCCTGCTTCCTCCCATTCTCTTACTCTTTCCTGAAAGGTCTCCAGCAGTTAGGAGCTGACATATCCGCAGTACATACATGGCCTGGAATCACGAGGCAGCTGCCTCAGCTGTGAAACGTACCTACTGGAACTTTTCCTCCTTTTCCTTATGAAGGGCCCAAGCAAGAGAAGGGCTGAGGTAGGATCTGGCCCTAAATGTGCCCCTCTCGGCTGCTCTGGCTCTGCAGGACGCTGCGTAGCTGCTGCTGTGCCTGGGCACGGAGCCCCTGTGTCCTTTGGGGTGTGACGCTTTCTCTGTTCACAGCTCGGTTGCTCTTAATGCCGTGTGAGTTTCTCCTTGAACCCGTTTCTGCATGTGACTGTGAAATCTTGGGCACACGACATGATAACGCAGCTATGAAACAGGTCCCCAACCTCGCAGCGTAGGGAAGGCCTATCTATATCCACTGACTTTCCTCTCTGGGGATAAGGCATTGACTCTGACTCCGAATGTCTGTTTATGGCACAATTTTCTCTGGGAATATCCCAGGCAGGGATGTGCTCTGAGTCATCTACAGCCCATCAGCATTACAAAGAACTTCCATGGTTCCTCCCTGTGCCATTTAATCCTGATAGGAAAGAGGGAGATTCTCTCCAAAGAGCCGGATTCCTGATTAAAAGGAGTAGCTACATGTATTGTTTCTGCTCAGTCCTTGCTGCGGGCTGGCTGGGGCTCATGCTGTTGTAGAGCTGGTGGGTTTAACTGCACAAATGCCTTGCAGGGACCGGGAAGCAGTGAGTTAGGGGAGGCCTGAAGGAACCGAAGCTGCTGGTTTGGAGCTTAGGGTAGCACAGTGGAACTGCTTGTGTTTGTGAGAAAGGATGTTTGGGAAGGGAAATCTAATCTGAGAAATCACCTGTAATATTTAGACTGCCTGACAGTGCAGTTGTGGACTTGCTGTGTTCTAGCTGATGTGGCCGTGAAGAAGCATAGATATTATCCCCTGTTAAATGGGTCAAACCCACTGCCTGACTTGGAGGAGCTGCTGTCAGTGATCCATCTGCATCATGCTCCAGTCGCAGGTTACTAAGGAGCAGCACCGAGAACTGGTGTCTTTGGTCCAGGCACACCAATAACGCTAACATTTACTTACCTGCAGCTGCATCCTGGGCAGGATTTGGGAAGCTGCTAGAAGGAAGAGAGCAGTATCCAGGCTGCTAACGTGGTCTGAATGTGCACCTCCCACACTGCATGCAAAGCACATGAAAGATAAAGGAGTAGAAATATAGCTGGCACACGAGTATGGGACACTGTGTATTACTGTCATCGGTGTTGTCATACTACAGTAAAAACAAAGAACTACGCCCCTTTTTTTTGGTGTACAACCTTAAGTATGTTTTCTTAGTGTGCAAGCAGAGTGCAGACAATAAAGAAATGCTGTCTTGCAAATGGTTGTGTTGAAAGAGGTTTTTTTCAGGAGCTGCAGGAGATTCGGTTGCCTTTTTTAGTTGCCCACTGTAGCATACAGCGCTCAGGAAGTGCTGAGCGCTCTGTCCCCGGTGGTGGCACCCACAGGAGGTTTATAAGTTATAAAAGCAGGGAGAGAGTTGATCTGAACCCCTTGTTTCAGAGGCAGCACAGGAACAATTTGTCTCCTGTCTTGTTTTTTTTTTTTTTCTCTTTAAAGCAGCCAGAGCCTGGCTGCTGGGAAGGCAGAGCAGGGAAGAGGGAACTGGGAGAACTGGGGCCATTGCAGAGCCTTCTGAGAGGGCACATTGTCTCCTTGCATCCATACTTGTAGAACTAGATGTATTTGGTAATATCCCATACATCCTGTTCACCAGAGTTAGGAATTTCATAGTTCTTAATCCCTGTGCCCTATGTTTGTTTCGATACATTTGTGTATTTACAGAACTGTCTACCTGTAGCTTTGGCCAAAGCAATTAGTACTTGTTTCTCCTGCTACAACCAGCACAGGGAGTAGTTAACTATAACTTTTTTTAGTGGGGACAAGGTGCAGTTTTGTTTCACCCATGACAAAGTGGCACAGAGGCTGAGCAGGTTGCCCTTGGACAACAGTAAGCACCAGGGTGGGGTTTATTTTGGATGCTGTTCTGTTGCTTTTCTGGACAATGTTTAAATTTCTTGTTGGAAGACCTAGATCCTTACATTCTGGAGGTGCACGTTGTTAGTTTTTAAACCTTTGTGATACCAGACCCATGCTATCTCCCATCAGCAGCAGATGTTCAGCCACTTCCAGGAACGCAGGACTCATCACACGTAACGGTTTCTTGGGAAGATAAACAGCATCACTCCTAATGTGTCACCTTTCCTCCTTCCTTTCTCAAGCTTTTATTGGTGAGCATGATGCCGTATGGAACAGGTCCTTGGTCACTCCAGCGCAGCTGTGCTGGCTGTGTCCCCTCCCATCTCCTGGTGCACCCCCAGCCTCCTCATTGGCAGGGCAGCATGAGAAGCAGGGAAGTCCTTGGCTCTATGTAAGCATTACTCTGCAACAATGAAAACATCAGCATGTTATAAGCATTATTCTCATCCTAAATCCAAAGCACAGTGCCATACCTACTATGAAGAAAATTAACTCGATCCCAGCCAAAAACAGGCTTTCATCAGAATCTCTCCTGCCTCTGAACGGAAGCCCTGGGAGCAGCCACACTCTGCAGGTGACTGATGGAAACTCCAACATAAACAAAAAGCAAGTAATAGTGATACCCTAAGGTGGTATGAGACAAGGGAGGATGAAAAATAGACTCTGCCTGGGGGCTTATTCCTGCACTGCATTGGCTGCGGTCTCTTAGTGGACAGGTGACTTTTTGCACATAATCTGTAAAGCATTTTGGAATCCTATCACAAGAAAATACGCTCACAGCCCGAGAAGCCTATCCTGGCACAAACAGCAGTGCAGCTGTGTATACAATCAGAGCTAGGAGCAAAGGAGAAAAAAACAGCTGCTCTGATAAGCAGCCACAGTCCCACAAAGCCCTGCACGCAGGCAAAGGGACCCTGCTCTGCCTTGTGTTTCACTTTTCTCTTTTGTGTTCATATGCTAAGGATAAGCATAACAGGATTAGCCTGACAGCATCTATTTCAAAAGCCAAAACAGGGCTGAAGAGAGCGCACTAAGCCCTGGGACTAGGCTTAAAGCCTTCCCATGGGACAAATGCAGGAATCCCAAAGGCTTGGGATGTTTGCTTTCTTCTGCCTATGTCTGTGATGGGGTAAGATATTGGGGGGAAATGGGAAATGTACTCAGCTTGGGGAATGATAAAGGGCATTGCTAGAAAACAACAAAAAAATAAAAACAAAACAAAAAAATCAAATCAAAACAAAACAAAAAAACACGAGGGCACATGAGGATCCTGATTCTCTGCTGTCACCTCCACTTGAACAAACAGGAGACATGCAGCAGCTTCCACCCACCTCACATGCCTTTGTCTCGGGACTGGAGGCCTTTGGGGGGCTGACCAGGGTGAAAAGAAACTGAGCAATGCAGGGCTCCCCTTGCAAAGGCTTGCACCATCCATCGGCGATTAAGCACATGCAGCTGGCTTTGTGGAGTGCCTCTGCTCCTTTCAGGCAGCTTGTTCCTGGGGTGCTGCTGGCACCCCGAGGCATGCCAGGTGCAACTGCTCACACTGGCTCACCAGCCGCTGTAGAACTGCTTTATTCCAGCAGCTTGAACTCCAAGAGATAGTTTCCACCTAAACACATTTAATCTGTTCTTATGGGGACCATGCAGTCTCTTCCTGGATTATTTTCTGACCATCTGCTGTTCACATACTTTCACACTCTTTACTTCCTAATTGCTTAGTGCATGCATATATATACGTATATATATAGAACAAATACTTAAGCTTTGGGTTTAAATGTATCTTGTAGCTTGTGCTATCTACCTTTAAATACTCTATTTGTAAATCTGCTCAGCCCCAGTAAGATCCACAGTGCTGCAGCTCAGAGCTTGGTTAGCTCGCTCAGCCTGCTCGTTACTTACCTCTTTATGAGGCGCGGTGAATTTTCAGTTGGTGCAGTTGGAGTAATCCGGCTCCAGACTCCCCAGCCCCGCAAGGCATGCTTTATGTGCGTATCAAGCCAAGCAGTTTAATAAGGCCCTGATCCTGCAAGCACAAGAGTAGCTGCCTGCTTCTTCTGAAGTGACTAGGCTATGGAAGAACTAGGAAAATCACAGTAAAATAAGTTTTCTTATCAAGGGTAATATATAATTAAATGTTTACAGGGATTATATTTGTGCAATTCTGGGTAGAGGTAGCGGTGGTGGGTCCTACAGGTGAGACAGCAGCAACCACAGCGAGCGCTGAAATGGCAAATTGCTACAGAAAAGCACCGCAGTGCTGTTCCCTGCATGTGACCTTGCTGCTGGGCTCCTGCACATTCCCATAATGAACTGAGGAACCGGGGGAAAAGGGGATTCTGTGGGGGATTCTGCCTTTACGGGCAGGCTTCCTCAAGCACGCCACTGCCACACAGACAGCAGTTGTATCTAATCATGCCCACTTGCTGACCCAAATCTGCCAGGGTGGGAGGCTGATCTCTTTCTTGTTTGCACATGAAATCTCCAGGAACACGGGGAGAAGGCAGCAGCCAAGAGCAGGAACGCTCAGCACCCCACCGAGGAGGGCTGGGGGCTGCGGTCGGTGCCTGTGCTTGTGTTGCTGCCTCCTGCCTCTGCTGCACACCCTCTGCAAGAAATGTTGATGTCGGAGCGTGAGCTCATCCCCTGGGGCTCTGTTTAATCACTTGGCTCTCCAGGAGCTCTAAACTAAAGCTTAGGATCCCGTGGGCAGAGGGGAGATGGGAGATTTTTTTTTTTTCCCCCCTCTGGCAGTCTTTTTATAATGCTGCTTGTACTTCACACGTAACTCTCACGCTATTTTGTTTGCACTTTCGGAGGCATGGAAAAACCCATCCCTGTATATTTTCCTCTGTGTGAAGCAGGCTGTTCTCTGCTGGTTTTGGTGTGACATGATCCCTATTCTTTAAACCCGTCCCTACCCTCTGATTCACTGTAAATTGGATGATGCTAAGTAATGCTGAACAAAACCACAGTGGAGTAAGTCTCTCGCAGTGGTCTGTACAGGGCTTCTTCAGCTGGCTGTCTTGTTCTCATGCCTTAGAAGAAGTGTGGTATCAGTTTATTAATTGCTTTACTTGTTGGGAGGGATGAAGCAATTGTTTAGTCGGGCACACGGGTCTCTAGCTTACAGACCAGCACCCAAGGAGGCCCGAACCTGGCCTCTTCTCCCTCTCTTCCCACCCACCCCTAAAAAAACGTGAGACCCCTCGGCCACCGAGGGAGCGGTGAGGATCTGGGAGGGGTCCCAGAAGGGCTGTTACTGGGGGTGATCTTCTGGGACTGTTACTGGAGAAGTATTTGGACTGAAGTTGAAGTGAGGTAATGGGAGGATGAGGCAATGTGCCAGTCAGGGCTTGATGTACAGGATGTCTCACGGAAAACTCTTTAACGAGCAGCTCTGACGCCTTAAAAAAAAAAAAAAAAAAAAAAAAAAAAAAAAATCAAAATCTGAGGAAGAGCTGGAGTTCGCTGCAACGTGGTGCCTGCGGCAATGGGAACGGCGGCTGAGGTAAAGGCGGCGAGAGGCAGAGGTCGCTGCTACCAGAGCACGGTGTTACAGCCTGTTAGGGCGCCGGCGCCCGCTGGGTGTCCCGGGGCTGGGCCGGGCAGAGCCGTGCCGGGCCGGGCCGCCCTCTCTGCCTCCTCCTTCCCTCCTTCCTGCCGCCGTCCCTTCCCTCCCTGCCCGCTCCGTGAGGCGCCGCGGAGCTCCGCGGCCCGGCGCTGAGGGGTGAGGCGGGGCGGCCCGAAATGGCGGCCGGCGGGCTGAGGGGAGGCGGGCGGCGCGGTGGGGACGGGGACGAGGGGGAATTGGGGCAGAGTTTTCGGGCCACCAGGCGGGGAGGTGGCTTGTGTGCCGTGCCGGTGGTCGCCAAAAGTCAGCGCTAGGCACGGGGCTGCTTCGCTTGCTGCTTGAGCGCGGAGCAGCCCTGCGGGGCTTCCCGCACGCTGTGCTCCGCAGTGTTTCACAAGGTGCTTTCTTTTTTTTTTGTTCACTGCGGAGGGCTTCAGGAGCTTTGCACGGTCTGTGCGTTAGGAACGGTGCTCAACATTGCTGTAACCTTGTGAAACAATACTTATTTCTCTAGTTAAGGTACCCTTTTGTGAAAATGGGGCTTGGACTTTAGGTTAAACTTGCAGGGCTGTGGGAGGCAGAAGAGGGGGAGAGAGGCTTACTGGAAAACCCAGGCACTGTTCCACTGCTTTCCTGCAGAAGCTGAACCAGCGCCAGCGGTGGGTTATTGTTGTCCCGTAGCGCTGCTTGCAGTGAGGGATCTTTGCCGTGAGGGGTCTTTGCCACTAGCCTTTTGCTCCAGGTCATCTTATGAAGAATGTGAACTGCTGTAAATTTAATGTGAAATTAAAATCTGACTTCTCAAGGTCTTGAGTGATTAACCTGTTGCAGTATCCTGCTGGACTTTAAAGTTATTTACCTTTTATTTCAGGCTACTCTATAGCATCCCTTAAAGTACCTTGCTGTGCTACCTCCATCCCTCTGAACTGCTTTCTTTTTTGCTCTGAGAGCATGGGCTGTGTCTGCTAGAGCAGGGGTTAATTTAAATGTCATCACCCATCAGAGGTAATGCCCAGGGGCTGCCATTTTGTTGAACCAGTTTTGAAACAAGTCCCTTTTGCCAAAATAGGTTTCCTTTGCCGTCTGTGAGGCTGTTGCCTGGGTTCTTAGGGGATCTTTTGGTGTGTCGGATGCTGCCTGGGTGTCAGTAGCGTGTTGTCACTCAGAAAAAAGTCCATCCTGGTCCTGTTCGACTCTGTCTGCTGCCAAAGATAACGACTTGTGATGGGGAGAGCATAGCATCCGTCTCTTCTGCGCTGCTGTGGGCTGAGATGGAGAGAAAAGGAGCTGTGTAAAACGTCTCTGCATCCCACCAGTTGGGATGTTGACTGTGACCACGGACGATAATAGGTGCCAGTGTGACAACTGCTGGGTAAGCAGGGCTTAGCACGCATGGGAAGCGGTTGAATTCATGTAAAGCAGATTTTGTAAAAGCCTAATGGTCTTTCACGTAAACTTGGGTCAAAATTCCTAGTATAACCTCAGACTTGTATGAATAAAAGCCATGACTTTAAGGAAAGTACAGCTACATCTTTGTTTGACGCAGCCTGTCATTCATCTGCACTCTTTGCCAAGCGTTTGTGTGTCTAGGATGAGAAGAGCCCGATTTGAACGCTGTTGGAAGCTGGGCAATGTTTGGGGCAGCATCACTTGTTTTACCCGAGGCATCTGGTGACAGGTCAAAGACTTAACAGTGCCCTGCGTGTATGAGTGTCTGCTCAGGCTCATTACAGCTGCTCAAAAGCTCCAGCATTTTAAGCCTGGTATCCTTCCTGAGAGCTTGGGTTGTCAGGAGGAGAAGGCAGCAGGCTCAGGGCTCCTGTGTGTACCTTACACCCTTGCTCTGTAGTGTCCTGATGATGTCCTTGACTTCCTGATCTGAACATCTTTCTGTCCATGTGCTATATTTCTGCAAAAAGCATGTTTTGTTCCAAAACCGCCACATATGTTGGGCGGCTGATGGCTTCTTTTAAAGTTTCTTGGTAGACTCCTGCAATGGAGGAGAATCCCAGCCCTCAGCTGCCTGGTGAAAGTCCTGGCAGTCCCTCCGCTATGTTGCCCGATAAGACCGTACCTTTTCTGTTAGCTGGAGGCCATGTCCCGTGTATGACAGCTGTTCTCGTTTCACTCCGGAGTCCGAGGTGGTTAGTCCTTCCTGCTGTATGTTTTCTGGGTGCTTAACAGCAATGTTTTCCTCCTGTCTCAAGGCAGGTGTGTAATAGGAGGGCTTGCTCTTAGGGACATTGCCAAGAGCACTGAGTAAGAGAAAGTTTGATAGCCCAGTTGGGACTGTGGCCCTCCTTTTGGACCTAATGCACAACCCATCTTCGGAGTTAGCAAGGCATACCAGCCTAAATGGTATTTCACAGAAGCTTTAGCTTCCCACCCTTGTGCAGTAGGGAGGTGCCGTGCCAGTCTGAAAGTGGTCAGGAAACGGAGTCAGAGTGGTTTGCTGTAGGTCTGTGTTTGAGATAAACATGACTACATTTCCTGCCCTCCAGGGCTTCACACAATGACTTGTGCTGTCATTAGTGCTGGCTAAGATGAAGAGCAGCAGCCCTTTGTGGCACTGCTCATCCTGCTGCTGCCAGGTGGTACTACGAGATATAAAACAAGGCTCGTTTTGCCAGGCTGCAGCATGGCACGGGAGAGATGAACTGCCTTGCCTCATTCCTGCTGGCTGCTGAGCCCTCGCAGCCTGCGTGGTGTCAGCAGCTTTGCTGACCAACGCGAGGACTCGGGGCTGTGAGCCCTGCTAGTGCAGTCTGGCACTTTTTGCAGGATTGCTGTGTTCCTCTCTTCTCCCGCTGCCCTTCTCTTCCTCCAGACTGCAAATGATGAACCCAGCCTACGTGAGTGCTCGTGCGCTGCTCTGCCAGTCTCCCACTGTTCTGCCTTACGCTTGATGTTGCTTCTCTTTCAGCACAGTAAGGTTTGCACAGCCAAATCTGGGCTCTGCAGAAGGTATTTTTGGTGTGGCCTCCTCAAGTTTGAGCTATTGGGCGTGAGACATTCTTCAGCAAGGGGGTGGAAAAAAGCTGCTTGTATCCCTTTGTCAAGCAAAAATGCTAGGTGGGGGTGGCTGATGGCATGCTAGCTAAATGTCAAGAAGTTTCCAAGACACATTTTATATTATTCCCATCTAATAGAAGTTGTGGCACAAATCTGCAGCTGCCTACATGGCCCATACCAACGATTCTCTTGCTCTTGAGACAACCCTGAAGGGGCTGACTTGTGAGCTCTGTCTCTCAGTTGGGTCATCCCATGGGTAAATTCACTTGTTCCTATGAAGTTTGGCTTCTGTGCTAAGGAATGCATTTCTCTACTTTTTATGCATAGGAGGGCGAGGTATGTTTGTGTGTTTCTGTGGCACTGCACAAAAACTGCTGGGGGACTCAAGGAGTTTTGAGGTGGGACTCAACATCTTTATAATCACTGTGTATACCCGCATGTGACGAATTATTTTGTCTGGCGTTTCCAGGTCCCTTGTAAAGCAATTGTACTGTCCCTGTGCTTTTCTTGTGCCTTCCATCTAAGGAGGAAGCTTAGAAAGATAAAAGGTGGGTGTACTGACCCTGAAAAAACAAAAAGGGGAGTTGTGCTATTTCGTGTCCCAGTGTACTGCTGCTGTCCCCAGTGGCCTTGTCAGTCCTGCCCTTTAAAGCTCAAGAAAAGACCCTCTTGTACCTCTCCCCTCTCCCCTCTGCTCCTGGGCTTGACCCTAGGTTATCTCCAGCTGCTTCCTGAGCGTGTGCACCAGCAGCTGAGATCACGGAAAGCCGGAGGGAGTGTGACTCCTGGAAATGACAGCACATCCCAGCTTCCTTGGCTGCGAGGAATAGAAACCTAGTCTTCCTGCTTGTTGGAAAACCTCCAGATCCCGAAGGTGAAGGCCAGGCCTCCTTCCATCCCACTTGCTCCTCCTTCCTTTCAAAGTCTGGACACCGATTTCCTCTGGCAGCCAAGCTGGAGTGAAACGAATGGTGTCACCATTTGTAAACTGTGAAATTTCCCCCGTTTTCCCATTCTTCCTTCCACGTGCACTTTGTTAGTGCAAAGGGAGAGGCGAGCGGCAGGGCTGCAGGATGCAGATGATCTGCCAGGTCTGCAGAGAGCCTCATGCCATCCCTCCCTACGGCACAAAGCCATTTGCTGCCAGGCCCTCTTGGCAAATACCAGCGTTGTGATAGCAGCACTGCAGATGAGCGTCTCCCCTTGCCACTGCTCTGCTCCGTCCCGCCTGCCAGACTCCTCTGCCTGTGATCTCAACAGCCTGGCATCCCGGGGAGGGAATTCAATCAGTCCTATTAGTCCCTAGCCCTGGCTGCTGCAGGGTAATAAAATTCCCGGCAGAAGGAGCAGCAGGATAATTGCTGGCTTGCACTTCATGGCAGAATAAGAGGGGTCAGGGCCAGTACGACTGGCTGGGTCCATGCTTTTCACCTAAATTCCTCTTGCTAGGTGGGTTCTTCATGGAGAAGTGCTGGAGGTAAGAAGAAGATGAACATAAGTAGCTGCCACTTCACGTGCTGGGGTCCTCCTGAAGCTAGAGGTATCTCTGTTTTGTATGCATGCAGGTGTATGCTGGAGGCACGTGTATGCTGTTGGCCTAGTGGGGTAAGGCAGAGCAGCAGGAATTAATGGAAATGAGTGGAAGGGTACTTGGTAGGTCTTCAAATTCAGTGGGGTGTTGACCCACAGCCTCTGGCAGCAGGGAGCAGGCAGCCGAGTAGAGCTTTAACCACGCAGTGCCAGTCGCCTGCCCCTCGGTGGGCTGCCACCCGGGTGCTTTTCCTACCTGCAGATCTGTGCTGCAGCTTTCATTAGCTGGGAGTAGTATAAAACGGGTCTTGGAAACTTCTGGACGGAGCATGTGGGAAGCAGCAAGGTGAGAGGAGACAAAACAATCTTGGGAAAGGCCGGCAAAGAGAACTGTGGGAGGTGCGAAAAGAGATGTTGCTCGGGCCCACGGGTCGCTCCTGGTTCTCCCAACAAAGACTCATTATTGCTGGGCCAGAAGCAGGCGACATCAAACGTTTGGCACTGAGCCTTGTTTCTTATCGACTGCTAGAGGCAGATCTGAACACAGGAGCAAAGTTCACGTTTCCAGCCTGGGTTCCTGTGGGGAGCTGGGGCAAGAGCTGTGAGGCTTTGCCCAGGTGCCTGTGCTCGGATGGAGTTTGTCCCTGTAGCTACAAGGGAGAGGTGCGTGCTCCTAGCATCTCCTAAGCCTGCAGCAAGTTTCCCAAGTGGTTTTGCCCCCTTAGCAGAGGGAGAGGTTGAGAGGAAGAAACACCTGGAGATGCTGCAGGAGAAAGATCTGGCTGTGCTTTACAAATGGGTGAGGTGAAATTAGGTCTGGTCCCTCACCCCGGAATGCTTCCCCCCTCGTGGTGGAGAAATATACAGGAGAAGGGCCAGGAGGAGGGTTCCTAGTTTTCACTTCAGGTATCGTGTGTCAGGTAGAGGGATGTGTTTTGGGGTCTGGACCAAGTTTGGCTATGACCAGCTTGGTCTATGCTTCTAAGCAAAATTCCTCAGTCTGGTCGGGTGCTTATGGCTCTCTACTTGCTGGAGAAGTCTGGTGCAGGGCTGTGGGTGAGTTACAGGGAGCAGTGAAATGAGCCGGACACGTGCGAGGTGCAGGCGGCTCCTTACAGGGCTGTGAGAGGGATGCTGGCCTGGCAGGGTGAGGAGGGGGCATCAGGAAGGGTAACAGGGGGTCCTTGGCAGCTCATTAGAGACACACGATGATTTAGGACCCTTGTTTGCAGAGGTTTCGACCTGCACTGACTCTTTGCTGTTTATTTAGGCTGAGCTCTGTGCGCTGAGGTTCGCGGCTCCGTCCAGCACCCAGCAGGCTGGTCACTCGCGGACGCAGCTGGGCTGCGAAAAGCTTTGGCTCTTTGGCTCTGTCACTGACGAACCCCACTAAAAACTGCAGCCGAGAGAGGTCCGAGGTAGGAACGTCAGGGAAGGCGTTTCTGTGGTGTGTCGAGTGGATCACGTTTTGGGCTTTGCTGACCTGTTACCTGCTAATGTGCCGGAGCGGTGGTGCCAGCGTGGTGGTTTTCAGGGAGTGCTCTGATCCTCGGTGACCACAACGCTGAAACATTCGAGAAAAACATGGGGGAAGCACAGTTTGAGTGAACCTTACACACTGCCTGAGCCAGCCTGCAGATGCCAGCCGTGCCGGCATGTCCGGCATGCCAGCCAGGGAGCGTGGGGTGCTGGAGGGGGCCGGCGTGAGTCACGGCTCGTGAATGTCAGCATCTCTTCTTAGCTCTAGTGGAGTCCGGAGGGGAGGAATTCTTGTCCTGTGTGCCCCCAGTGTTGCCCTGAGAGGTCTGCTAGAGAAGAGATTACTTGCCACAGCCTCATGTAGTCTCCAATTTCCTTTGTCCAATTTTTTGTTGTTGTTGTTTTTCATCAGCAGGACCTCTCTCTGTGTTTGAGGTAAGAGGAACCACCAGGCTGGCTTCTTCACCTTTGAGTTTTGCTGTCTCGTTCCTCCTGCTGAGCAGGGGAGGGATCCAAGCCTGCTGCTGAGCTCCTGTGCTATGCCTGGAGTATGAGCCTAAGCAAAGCCTGCTGTGTGCATTGCGCACCCCCCAGGGCTTTCCCCTGCTGTGGGATGTGTCCCCAGACTGGGAAAAAAAAGGGAATTTAAGCCACCGCACTTAGACCAGGCTGTTAAAAATCCTGGCTGTTAACTTCCCATCTGCACTCAGAGTTGGTCAGGGCATTGGGAAACGTGGTTCATGGCTCTCCAGGCTTCTGACAGCACAGCTATGAAAGGGAAAAGCAGACACAGCTAGAGGAGAAAATTCTGCTTTCACAAGCTGTCCTCTGGGACTGGAGCTAAATTCAGCGTAGCTGCCATAGGGCATCCAGCACTGCATCCGTCTCTACGTGTAAACGTGTTTATTGTTCACTAACTCATCAGGAATATGAACAAGTTCTTAAGCAAAATGAGAGAACAAAGCCTGCTTACTGAGATAAGAGCAGTGAGAAGATCCCAATGTGGTTAATCAACATAACTCTTATCAAGATATTTATAGGTGTGTGCGTGGGAAGCTGTTTTCCTGTTACGAAGGGCCTAACTGCTGCAGATCAGCAATATCCTGATGATTTTTGACTTCAGTAACTGTGTCTGGCTAGCCCAGGTCCCTTCTCCATCTAGCACGCTGATCAAATAACCTTGCGGCTCCTTGCTTTTCTCTGTCTTTCTTGCTTTCGATGATTAAGGATTGATGAAGGGTCTTAAGTAACCTGCAAGTGAACCCTGCTGTGGATGGCTGTTCCCCTTCGGCTCGCTAATGGTGCCTTGAGAGATGGCTAATGAGTCTGCCCAGCACTGGCCCATCTTTTACACAGGGAGGAAAATGCCCTGGTGTGTTTTGCTGAGCTCACAGTGGTTATCTGCATGCTGAGCATGTGCTGGTAACATTTGGAGAGGCTCCCGAGGGAAGGAAATCGTGGTTACTCCCATCTCTTGCAGTCTATTTTGAGACTTCCTGGTATTTGGGAGTTAATCTGGGGTGTCCCAGACAAGAAGAATGGGCTACTTTAAGCTTTTACAATGTTAACCTTTTAAATAGCAGGAGATTAAATGAGATTATATGGTCCCCACTGACTTGAAAAATGGCTCGGGGTTTGGGGTGGGAGGAAGTTACAAACTCTTTTTAAGCTTTCCTGTAGTGAGGCTTGTTCATACAGTGCTTGGATAACATGAAAGTGCATCGATGAAGAAATCCATCGTGGGATTTTTCAGCTGCATCTGGAGTCTAGCTGGTTTGTGCTGGCGTCTGTCAGAGCAACCCTTTTCCATTTTCTTACTCCTGCCTGCTCCAAATGAAGCAGGTGAGCTCTGAGAGAGCCCCGGGGAAGCCTGGCACACATCTGTGTTGCTGGTAGCTCACTCCCATTTACGGAGAGCCGCGGCTCGTGCCCTTCGCCTGTGACTTGCTCCAAGCAGCGAGGAGCACCCGTGCGAGCCCTGCTCCTGGTGCTGCTGGGGGCAGCTCTGCCAGCAGAGACCGCTGGAGCGAGGTGTTTCTGGGAAGCGGTTGGTCACTGGGGGCTTTCCTTAGAGCCTGTCGGAGTGTGCTTTGGGGTCAGGGACTGCTCTTTCCCCTGCCCGCAGCATTGGCAAAGGGCCAGCGAGTAATTGCCTTGAGGCCAGCCCTTGCCTTCCAGTTACTTATTCACATGCTGATGCCTTCCTGTCAAGCTTGCAGGCTGGTCTAAAAACAGCTGCCTAAATGGTTCTGGTGGGATCACTACAGTCTGAGGAAGGGGGAGGAACGTTTTATTTTTGGCTGGGGGTTGTTTAGCAAGGACGATCCTTTCCAAGGCGTCCCCGTGCAGCACAGCTTGGGTGTGGGTTTCGGTATTGCTCCTGTAGCAGCAAGAGGGAGACGGCTCCGATGGACCGGCCTCGCAGCTCCAGAAAATGAAATGTCACTTAATTTGCCTTGACTGTGCTTGCTATTTGATCCAGCTTCTACTACAGCGTCTGTAGCTCTGGAGAGGAACACAGCTCCTGAAAGCATTTAATGGTCGCTGCAAAGCATTCCCCTCGGAGACAGGGACACGGGGGATGTGTAAGGGCTGGTGGTCAGAAGAGACATCTCGGCCGTTCCTGCTGGTGCCTGTAGAGAAGAGGGTAATTCCAGGTGCGAGGGTGTTGCTGCATGAGGTGGCTGTCGTGGGCACGAGGGGAAGCTCCTGCAGGTCTCACCAGCAGCCCTGGAACGAGGTGAGAGTCTCTGTGGCCCTGGCTTCGTGCTGCTCCCTTTTCCCTCAGCACAGTGCGGGGAGCATCGCCCCATGCCTGGTGCTGCAGGTACCGGACCCATCGCCGACACACAGAGCTTGGCTCCGGCACAGCTGGCACCGGCACCGAGCTAATTGGCAACCTGTCTGAAGTGGCAAGGCTGTTACCCCAGCTGCCATTGTCAAAGCCCTTCTCGGCTGCTTTTAAAATACAGCCTTTGTGCAGCTGCAACTGCGGCTGGCTGCCTGGGACAGATCCGTGCTTTGATGTCAAGGACTTTGGCTTTGCTCGTTTCCACCACAACGTGCAAACAGGAACAGCCTGGTTAAAGCAGAACAAGTTTTGCACAGGAATTAAAGGTGGCCAGCTTTTCCTGCGCCTCTTGTCTGCTGCTGCGCTGTCTGCAGTCAGGTGTCTCAGGCATGGAAGTGCTCTCAGGTAGCTGTGAGGCTTTGTGTTCTACAGCTTCATGTTCTGCAGAGGTCTCTTAGGGGACAGAACAGCCTGGCACATGGAGGATGAATCTAGAGATGCGAGGAGAGCAAACGCACGGCTTTTCTCTGCTGCCAGTGTCCCGTCTGACTCTGGGGAAGCCGCTTCCCCAAAAGTCTCTCTGTGCTCCTGTTGTGCTGCCCTTTTTCTTTGGTGAGTTGCCTTGAGGAGGTAAAGGGCCTTTCAGGCTGTGAGGTTACTGAACTTCATCTCATGGAGAGGCTAGAAACCTGCCCCACGGTGACGCCAGCCACCAAAAAGGGCCAAACAGACCTCTGGTGGTGGGATTTAAAACCCAAGCATTCATTTGTGAGCCAAGTCAGGTGAAGGTGACAGTACTCTGGGTGGGTAGAAAATCTACTGGCTTCTAGCTACTTGCCCTCTCACTGCTGAGATTTGTAGGGAATAAAACTGAAAGCACCTCTGCAAAGGGACTGCAGCCAAGTGTTGAGCAACCGTGTGCTAGCTGCAGCGTGGGACATGTCCTCAGGTTAGTCTTTGCACTGAACCCGTTTGAAAAATACACCTATTTATAGAGAGAACAAATGGGTATGATCACTGCATTATTTGGAAATCGCTTTGAATTCATGTACAGAATTGCCTGCCTCGCTTCGTGGGAGCTGGGAGGATTATAACTTGCGTGCTGTTGGTCCTAGCACCGGCGTGGCTGCAGGGAGGGCAGGTTCTGAGCGTGTTGCATGAAAACACCGAGGACCCGGTGGCTTTGCTTCTGAGAGCCGAGCTGAAAGTGCCGGCGTAATTAATAGGCAGGGATCAGGAGGAGGGCTGATTCTGCACAAACTGTTCTGTTCAGAAACGTGGCTGAATGCTACTGGTAAATTCTCTGGTGCAGACAAAGCCCTGCTTTTGAAAACAAAGCAAAGCACCGTGAACAGAGATGGGAGAACAGAATTCGTAAGACCAGCAGGCTGTATGGAGCACGGTTTGCCTTGTCGTGGCTCTCCCCGACCTGTCTGAGCTGCTGCTCCTCGTCCCAGCAGGCCCTCCTTGTGGGCAGCTCTCTGCTGGCACGCACCAGGCGCTCGCTTCTGGCACTTGGCGCGAGGAAGCAAAGAGAGGGCTATTGTTCCTCTCCTCAGCTCAATGACGGGTGAAGTGGTTCCTGCGTATAAATAGCGTGAAGTGTTTGGGGATCCTCTGGGATAAAGGGGGCCTTATTGGGCACACGATGATGTTGTCGGGCACAGGAGGAGTTCCCATTAATCACGCGCTGGGTGCCGGCCTCTGGCCTGCCTTCCAGCTCCTGCCAGGGCCTGTGCATTTGGAGGGGTTGGGTTTTTTTATTATTTTATTTTAATTTTTTCTCCAGGTTATCAAATTCTGGGAGCAGTGACCTGCACAGCCTTTCTGAGGCTAGCTGTAGGTGTTCTTCTAGGACCAGATAGCCTTATCTATTTATTTCTCTCCAGAGATTTTCCCGTGGTCTAGAGGCAAAGTGAATTAGCATGTTTCTAGCTTTTACCAGAGCGTTGCTGTTCCTAGGGAATGGAAGCAGGCGTAAACCAAGCTGATCATAAGTGAGCGTGTGCTGTCTGTGCTACTTCAGAAAAAGGCCTGCAGGAAGCTCCCTTGAAGATAATAATAAGTTAAAATGGTTATGAGTTGTGTGAGCTGATAATAAGCAACCTTTTTCTCTTCCCAGATGGTTTGCAAACACTTCATTATCCCACCCAGGCAAGTCAGGTAATATTACTGCTTCCGTTTCCCAGAGGGGCAACAGATGAAAGACTTGAAGCCTTAGGCTGTGAAGTGAGTTACTGTCAGGCTGTAGGTCAAAAGATCATTAATTCAGGATCCAGATAGAGAGGCTAGCAGACGAATTGCTGTTTGCTTCTCCTCTCCATCCTGCTGCCCACAATTAGAGGCCGTTTTCCAGTGCAGCAGGCACATGCCGCCTAGCTGCCCACCAGAAACATGGTAAGGCTGTAGAGAAATAACTCTGCTAGGTTTGAAAGCACCTTCCTGAAGCTTATTGCTCATCCATTCTGAGGGAGGCACTGTGCATTCACACTGCGAGGGGGAAGCCGTGCTCTGGGAGGGTTGGCAGTGGTGGAGGAATTTGGGGGAGCTGTTTCCAGCAGAGCCCGTTTTGATAACGTTTCATGGAGTGAAGCAGAAGAAAACAAGTGTCTTCTCAGCACCCTTTTTCTCTGTAGGGGCCCAGTTGTGGTTCCTGACGCATTTTCTGGGGCTCCTGAGCCCTGGGAGCAGAGTGCCGATGGGTGCAGTGAAGTCTGGCGCTGTTTGCCCACCTCTTTCCTCTTCCCAGGCAGTTCAGAAACGCCTCCGGTGCCAGGGCTAGGAGGGATCACTTAAAAGCACTTCACCCCAGCTAGATCACCCTCTTCTCCCTTCGGGTCTTCTTCCTGAGCTTTCGTGTGGAGTTTCTCCTGGGCCTTTTGGACCAGAGCGAGCTGTCACCGTGGTGCCTACACAGCCTTGACAGAAGCAGTGGCAGCATTTACAGGATGCAGCAGACACGAACATAGACCCATTCTGGCAGCTTCCTACCATCAGAAGGTCTTCACGGTGCAGTCTGGCTCTTCCCCATTTGCCAGTGCACGCTTGCCAGTTTAATCAATTGCGTTCATAAGGTGTACTCCGAAACCATATGCTCTGTGTTCAAAGGAGTGCCTAATGGCAAAGCATCTCACCACACATCAATTCCCATAATAATCCTTCACGTAATTCATGATTCTCCATCTCTCTTCCTCTCTTTTTCAGCTTTCCCAGATCCGGCAGAGGACCAGAGCCAGCCAGTGGGCGGGGGAAAAAGGACTTGAAGAGAACTGAAGATTTACACTGAGCTGTGTGTTGCTTCAGTGGGGAGAGGTCAGTGTCAAGGCTGTTGTCCCCTGTTGGCCAGTCTGGGGTGGGTAATGGCCCTGACCGGTTGTGTAAATCGGAGCGCTTCACTAAAAGCTTTGGAGTTCCTCCGCGGGGAAGGTTTGATCTAATGGCTTCTTGCTGCTCTCTGGGCTGAGCGAGATGAGCTGGCAAGATGATAAGCAGCTGGAGGCCTTTTCTAAAGATGTTCCCGTCGGGTAGGTGAAGCTGCAGTGGTAATAATTTTGTTTTTGGAGAGGGAACTTGGGTGGAGAGGTCATGTTTTCAACAGTTGGAGCACAGCCTTGCTGGAGAATGAGGTCTTCAGTCAGTTTGCTGAAGACAGTAGGTTGCTGGCCCACAGCTGCATTGCACGCACTGAGGAGCGCATGCTTGTTCTGTTCCCGAGAGCTGCCTCAAGGCCAGAGTTATCTGGCCCAGCTCAGATAGATTTCAGGGCAGTTGTACCTTGCCCTCCAGGCCAGCAGCGTGCCTGTAAGTGGCTGTGCTTGCAGGAGGCAGACAATACTGGATTTGCAGCCATCTGGGAGCTGCGCTTTTGTAACAGTGTAGGTGCAGCAGGATTTCCTTCAGCACATCTTTCTTGCGCGATGGGCTACGCTTCACCTTGGCTTACTGCTGGCATTTGGTTATGGGGATGAGTGCAGTGCGAGGTGTAGGACCTTCTGTTTTGCGCCAGTTCATAACAATTACCTATAAAAGAGACAGCACTGATGCATCAGATACCATTTTTCTTCATTATTTCTAAGTATTGATTTACTTTTCACTTTTTTTCTCTTTTCTTTTTTCTTTTTGGTTGCTTTTAATGGCCTGTGAGCTATTTCATTTGCTTTGGCATCGTTTCTTTACCATCCATCAGATGCTGCTGTAGGGCAGGGTCTGCAGAAGAAGCCTGCAGCCCTGGATTTCTTTGCTGTTTAATTAAGTGCTGTACCTGTGCAAGTTGAGGCAGATGTACCGAGCAGAGTCTGCGATGACTAAATGATTGTCTAGCCAGCAGGAGTGTGCGTGTGTGCCTGCCACGTGCTTGCTGAGCTGAGATGGAGGTGCGTGCCTGTATATGCCTTTGGGTCTGCGAGTAAAAATACAGTGCTCTGACGTGGGACAGCAGAGCAACCCCTGCCGTTGAGATTTTGGGTGTCTCAGTGCAGCCGAACAGCCGTTTGTGCGGTGCTTGTGTTGTGCAGAGCTCAGCACCCAGAGCTGGAGGCGACGTGCTCAGCTTCTGGTGCGTTCCTGTTGTCCCGTCTGTCCTAAGGGAGAACTGCTGTCCTTACTGTCGGGATCAGTAAGGTGAGAGCCCAAGAAAATCAGGCCCTGGAAGGGTTTAACTTTTGAAGTGCCCCCTGCCCTTGTGCACCGCATGGTCTTAACCCACCTGGGAGGCTGTGGCTTGCGGTCAGACAGGGCAGGCTGAGCACATACTCTTGTTTTCTTCTTTTTTTTTTAATTCTTCTTGCTTTTTAAGATGGTCATACAGTCTTATTGTAAGTATGTATTTTACTAGCTCCAGAAGAGGTGGTTTCTGTTCACTGCCCAACATAATCTATACTGGCAAAAGCACTCTGAAGCAAGTAGGTCTTTTGGCACTACGCCGGTTGCCTGGAGCCTGTCGTGCTCACAGCTGGCATTCCTCTGGCTGTGGGGGTTCTCACCTCCTTACATCTCTGGGTTTAGAGAAGTTTGGGCCTCCTGCACTGGGGAGGAAGAGCAGAGGCAAGGGACAGGCTGAGGGCCTTGCCTGAGGTTGTGCAGGAGGCAGAGCAGAGAATTGCATTTGAGCTGTTCAGCCCCTAGGTTTCTGAGCTAATCTTCCCTCTGTTTCATGGGCGGTTTCTGGCACGCTGAGTTTTTTCCTTGTTTTATTTTTCCTCCCACCTTTGTGCATTTTGTTTTAGAGCATTATTTCTCATTGACAGTTACGTTGTGATGTGTGTAGTAGGAACTTGCTCTTGATTTCTGGCAAATAAACGTCAAAATGCCTCTTTTTGTTGTGTGACTAAATTACACTGTGTGTTTTTCCCTGAGTTCTTTTTAAGTTTAGCTTCCTGATGAAGCTACTATCTGTTGGATTGGAGCAAATGGACTTCATTATGGAAGTGCTTTTGGTCTTTTAGCCACTTTTTCAATTAGAAAACATTTCCTGTTATCAAGCTCATGTCTAATTAATATGTTTTTATGCATCTGTAAATACACCCCTGTGGCAAGCCTCACTGTTTTCTGTTCACTGGAGAGCTCGTTTGTAATGATCTGGGTGATTCAGAACAGACCTTTGCCTCTGTGTTTTGAAATAGAACGCAGCTGTGTGTGTTAATTAACATTGCTTGCTCTTGTCCGCTTTCAAGAGTGCTCCGTATCACTTCCAAGGGTCTGTTACCAGGACGACCGAGACCACTGAATGCTGCACGGGGCCCGGAGCCCCCTGTGTTCACCAGGGTGCTTTTTGGGTCTCAGCGCCTGTAGCCTTACCCCAGCTGTAACTGGAGAGCGTGGTGAGGGAGCAGCTCGCCAGGAGAGTCGGTGAGCTTGCTAGGGACAGCCAGTGCCAGCAGCTCTGCTCGGGGCTGGGAAGGATAGATCCAACAGGAGGCAGCCCTGATTGCTCTCTGACTCACGGCCTGCCCTCCCTGTGTGAATCGCTGCACTCTGTAAACCTGCAGCTGTTCCCTGCCAGCATGCTGGAAGCAGATCGATCCCCTCCTCCCAGCAGCGATGCTGAGCCACCTGAAAGGCACCGTGTGCAGTGCTCAGTGGAGCAGGACCTGCGGTGTGGAGGCAAATTTCAGGCTTGCTGTCATCTGCCTACAAGTATAACCTGAGCTGTCAGCCTGCCCAGTCCTCGCCCAGAGCGAGATGCTGCTCGGTCAGATTTCTGAGGTCTCAGATCAGGAAGAGGTGCAAGTTTCTGTTCCTTACTAGCGCCCAGCACCTGCTGTGTGATCATACATGAAAATACCTGTGCTGACTTCTTTTGGGGGGGCATATACTTTGAGGGGTACCTGTTTTGGGCTGTGGAGGTGCGCGTAGCTGTGGGAGCTTGTCTGGCTGCTGCCGTTCCTGTTCCGTGGCTAAATGGAGCCTCTGGGAGCTGTAAATCTGTCGCCTTTCATGAACAAGGCAGCTTCTCATTGAGAATTACAAGTCTGTTCAGAGCACACGGTGCCACCAGCATCCATTCCTTCCCCCTGCCCCAGGCTTCTGTGCTGCAACGTGGTAATTAATCAACGTGGTAATTAATCGGAGCATTGCTGGAGTTCCTGATCCTTCCAGAGGACCGGGAGTTATTCGCCTTGATATGTGCCACCAGCTCAGAGCTGCTCTCTTCACCAGTGAAAGTCCTTTCTGTTGCCAACTGGTTTGTCAGACACCGTCCTAGAGAAAAATGTTTCCTTGCGGAGGGCGAGGGGGCACAGGTGGGACCGCCGGGCATGTTCTCACCCTCACGCTCCCTGCTAGCTTTAGCAGTTTCTAAAGCACAGACCTGAGTGGGCTGGAGTGAAGCAGAAGGAAACAATTTCCTGCAGACAAAATACAATTATGCTGCAGAATTGGCAGCTGCTCTTCCTAGCAGCAAGCCAGGCTGTAAAGCCAGATGTTAGGAACGCAGCAGCGGGGCTCACGCGGAGCCCGGCTCTGTGCCTGCCTGCTTCCGGGGAGCTCTGCTCCAGGACAGCCTTTTACTCTGGTAGGGGTGCAGGGCCTTCAAAAAGAGAGAAAGCAACGTGTCCGTATCATTCCCCACTGGCTGGGAGGGGAGGAAGAGGATGGTTTTTTGGATTGAACGCTGCTCTTGGGAAGGGAGAGGTGGTGAGTATACGCCTGTACTTCTTCAGGCTTCACAGAGCTGACACCGATGCTCTGGGCAGTGCCTCTGTCCTGGATGCCCAGTCAGGCAAGGGGAGGTTAGCTTTTTTATTTATTTGTTTTTGCATCAACAGGAGGCAGCGGAGGGACGTGGAGCTGCACTTGCTGCAGACCTCCTTAGGCAAAACCAGCTCAGAGCACAGCACCTCTGTGTCGTTTTGCCTGGGGACTGCCCCACCACAGACTGGGGGTGGTTTGGTACCTGCAGTGCTGTTTTATACACTCAGATCATCTGAAGCCGGTGGTTGTTTTGCTTCCTCTTGAGCAGCCAGGAGTGTTACCCCAGGAGTCTGCTGGTTGGTGAGCAGGGCACTGAGAAATGAGCAGAGAGAAGATGGAGATTAATTACCCCAACGTATAGCTGGGGTTCAAAAAGGGTAGGGCGTTGGGGTGGACAACAAGAACATTCCCAGTCACAGTCGTAAAGGTTAAAAATACCCAGAACTTAGAGGGGGATCTATTTAAGGCAACTGTAACGAGCATTAGTGAGGAAAAGCAATTCTGTGGAGATGGATTATTCCGTAAATGCCAAAGACAGAGTTTCTGTCCCCCCCTTCAGAAGTAACAGTGCGATGCTGCAGTCAGGCCGGTGCTGGGGCGTGCTGGGTAACAGCTCTGGGATTTCATTTACTTTAAGTAGGAGGAAGTGAGCATGGACTACAGTGACCTTCCCTTACAGTAACCGTGATCAGAATTGCTAAAGACCCAGTCATGGTTTTGGCTTGGTCGCAGCAAGTGCTGGGCTTGCACCGCGGTAGGTCCGATCCTTCCCCCACAAGTATTAATCTTAAGGAAAATGAATCTCCAGAAGTGACAGCAGAACAGGGAGACAGAAGGAGGAGGACGGCAGCACAGGAAGGCCACATGCTGGTACCATCTGCCTCTCTTTCACACTCTGTGAGGGCTCGTGCTGCGTAGGTCACTCAGATGGATACAAGAGCTCTTCATCTGAGTGAGCACTGCCCAGCATCCCTGAAGTCACTTGAACGGCTCGCTCGCTGTGTTAGTTCAGCTAAAGGCTGGAAGTGTGAGGTCTCTGCAGAAGGAGAATAACGCTGCCCTTTTGGGAGGAGGGGCACGATGACTGACTGGCACTGGCTTCTCAAACTTTTTTTTTTTCTTCCCAGGAGCTATCTAAGACAGAAAGATGCGTGAGTACACTGAAAAGAAGGAAACATGCGGGACCATCTGTCTCAAGTACTTGCTCTTCATCTTCAACTTCTTTTTCTGGGTAAGAAGCCCCAGCCTGTTTTGGAGGCGCTGCGGTTTTGGTGGCAAGAGTGCAGAATCTTTGGCTTTGAAGTCTTTGGCAAAAAGCTCTGACATCAGTGGCACCCACGCTTCTTCTGGTGGGATGAAATCTCATCCCTTGGACTTGCCAGCCCAAGCTGCAGAAGTTGTGGTGTGACACCAGGGCCTCTGGCTGTTTATAGGTTTCCTTACAAAGTATAGAAAATAATGCCTGAAAGTTACCATCTCCCTGCTTTCTTCTCACCTAGCTAGCATTTGTAGAATTGGCTGAGCTCACCAGAAGCAACATAAAACCCTGCAAAAACATGACACTTGCAAAGGGAGAAAATAACTGCTAACAGTTGGGTTGGTTTCTCCGTCTTCACTCCCTGCAAGGGTCAGAGTTTAACCAGCTGGGCTCAGAGCTCCTTGCCTGCTTTCTCCCTAGATGAATAACGTATGAAAGAGCTGTGGGGTGCAGTTGTCATTTAGTGGAGGTCAATATTGCTCCTTGCTGAGCAGTGGAAAGCTTGCTAGTAGGTCACACCAAAAGATGTGGCACCTTTTCGTGTTTGCCCAGAGCAGTGTAGCTCTGTTTGGGAAGGCTCAAGTCTGCGCATGGGCAAGTGCTCCAGAGAGCTTGCACCTCCTGCTCCTGCCTGGGGTGCACAACTGGCCTCCCTGAAGCTCTGCCCTCACCGGGGCACTGCTCACCATCCCAGGGAGACCTCTGGGGGGTCCTTCCTTTGCTGTGGGTTGTCTTTGGCTCAGGTCGCAGAGCTGGGGCACATTCTGAAATCTCAGTCGCTTCTGGAGGCGAGGAAGTTCATGCACTGGATGCCCCTCATTCTCTTGCCTCTGTTTTTACGCAGCTGGCTGGTGGGGCTGTGATGGCAGTGGGCACCTGGACCCTGGCTGAGAAGAGTGACTACATCAGCTTGCTCTCCTCCAGCACGTATTCAGCAACTGCTTATATTCTGGTGGTGGCAGGGGTGGTTGTGATGGTTACTGGCATCCTTGGCTGCTGTGCCACCTTCAAAGAGCGTCGGAATTTGCTAAGAGTGGTAAGTTTTGCTTTTGGGGGCTGGGGTGGAAGGTGCTCCTCGTTTTCTCTTGAGCAGTGCTGGGAGGGTGGGGAAACACCTTGGTTGTGTTCTTCCCTAACCCTCTTCATTTGTCCAAATGCCAGTAAGGTTTCCAGCTCCTAATGGCACTGCTGCCTGTGTCACAGGTGGCGGGGTCTACTGCCAGAGCCTTTCCTTTCATCAACCCAAAGAATGCAGTTACCACTACGTGCTTCAGAAGTACAAAGCGTAGCCACAATGCCTATACTGTATGTGAGAAAGTCTGTTTGGATTTGGCCAATTTCAAATAGTGTGGCTTTTGTCTCTTCCTTCTTCCCTGCCTGTTCCAATATTCTCTTCCCATTTTCCTAAAGAAAAGGAAAAGATGAGGGACCTGTAAGAAAACTGACTTTCATGACACTGAACTCAAACAAAATTAACATGCTTTTTCATTGTGTTGCCAAAAATAAGAAAGTATTAATTGAAAATTTTCTGTAGTGGCAAAAAAAAAAAAAAAGTCTTTAGTTTCGCTTCCTCAAAAAAAGCCATAACGTTTTGATAATCTGGCTCTTTTTTATGCCCTTCCTTGTGTTACTTCTCGGCTCCCTGCTCACCCACCTACACAAAAGTTTTTACCAGCCCTAGGGTTTCTGTTCTGCTTCCTTCCTCACAAATCTCCTTTTCAGTCTGAAGCATGCAGCATTCTGTAGTAGCTGAGCTACAGCGGTGAGCGCAGCGACTGAAATAACAGTCAGTGACTCTTTGGTTTCACAGTAATGAGAGGATGCTGCAGTAACCCTTCACCAGCTCCTTCAGCTTTGCACGTCCCTGTTTACCTGACCGTCCCATTTCCCCTCTTTAGTTTGGAAGAGGAGCAAAAAGAAGAGCCATGAGAAATCCTGACACTTGTACCGCTGCTTTGAAGGCTTAGTAATTCCTGCGAGAGGCACAGTAGAGCCAGGAATGGAAAACAAAACATGGAGAAGGACACAGGGAGTGCTTTGCTGGTGCTTGTTCGTTGGGCTCCTGGTCTGTAGCAGTCCGTTTTGGCCTTTCGTTGCTTACTTTCCATGCCAGAGATTTCCCTTTGTCTTTTTTTTTTTTTTTTTTTTTTTTGCCTCAGCCAGAAGCTGCAGATGAAAATCCGGTGGGGTTTTCTTTGTTACTCTGCCCCAGAAAACTAATACTTGTCTCTCGAGAACAAAAGGTCACTCTGAGTCCTCACACCACGCGTCCTTTCAGAGTGGCTGGTCGCGACAGGCCTATTGTCTCTGACAGGCCTATTGTCTCTTCCTGCTCGCGCTCTGCTTTGGTTGCCAGTGAGTAATGTGCACAAGAATTAGGGCCGTGCTTGCCAGGGCTGGGTGAGCCTGGCTGGGGGCCTGTGCCAGCTCTGAGCTCAGACAGCAATCCTGACAGCTTCACGCTCAGTGCTCCGGGGGCTGTGCCAGCCTGTCCCAATTTCTCTCGGTACCAGCGGCCCATGTAAATGCAGGAGGGAATGCTGTAAGTGGCTCTCCTCTCCCCAGTGCCTCCTCAGTGCTTTTAACATCAATTGACAGCTCTGGCTGCTGCGTGTGAAATGTGCGTCTGGTTGTTGGTTCGTTGTTCTGCTGGAGCCTCAGCAACCTGGGATTTTGTTAGCTGCCTTTCTACCTAACACGGAGTTTTAAGGGCTCGCTTAAAAGCTTTTCAGAGCATTTCATTACTCATCACTCACAGCTGTGCTACTTCTTTGTCATTGCTCATTTTTCTTCCTCGTGTCCCTCCTCAGCCAGGTGATGCATTGAGGCTCGGGCAGCAGACAGGGAGTTCCTCACGCTGAGGTTTCCCAGGTGGCAGAGGCAGCAGTGATCTTCAGACCTGCTCAAACTTCAGCTGCTGCCCTGCCGTTTCAGCAGCTTTGTTAGGCAAAAACCAGGTTCCAGCCAGGTCTACTACAGGCCTTTGGGTGATCCCACTTTTCTTACTGGCTTCCCAGCTTCTTGGGAAGGGAGCAGGGCATGTCCCTGCAGCGCCCCACCAGAGCAGGCGTACTTCTCCTGTCAGAGCAGCCCTTGGTAAGGAAAGCCCCGTGATCCCTGGTGAGGAGCAGGGAGATCAGCCCTGTGCTGCGTGTGTGTGTCCCCAGAGTGAAAGCTGCCGCTCCCTTATGTCAGCATGACACAGTGTAATAGATACCTGAAAGGGGCCCTGAGGGAGAGACGGGGCTGAGATAAGGCTAATGATGTAGTGTATCAGCAGAGACAGGTTGGATGTGTGGGTGGCAGATGCACTGCCCTCCCTCACAAGGGTTTGCAGGGGCCTCGTGACTCAAATTCTCTAAGGTCTGCTGGATATGCGTTTGTTCCTATCCAGGGTAAGCCAGCACGATGAGCTGAGCTGTGGTGCCGCAGCTCGGCTCCACCTGAATGCCACTGACGTGACGACACAGAGTAGGCAGGAATATCTAAAAGAAGCTTTGCAGTTCATTGGTGGTGCTCAGCACCCTGCCGCCCTCCTTCCATGGCAGAGAGATGATGTCAGGGCAGGAGGGCATAACCATGTCCCAACAAAAGAAAGGAAGCCTTTGTGACAAGCACCCCGATCCTTTCTTGCCCCTTCCAGCCTCCTGTGAGTGCTGGGACCAGCTTTTAGCTATCCCACACGCTGCTGGGTGACTCATTCCCCTGGTATGAATGGGTACCTTGTACGAGGGTATGCAGAGACTTTCAGTGTTCAGCGCGGGCAGAGCGGGGCTGGGGAGTGAAAGCTCGAGATTGTGTGCTCAGATTAAAGCCTGGCCTGCAGATAAAACCCAGCTGGCCTTCCTCTGCAGCTGCGGAATCCCAGCAGGGGTGAAAGAGGAAACCTGAGCTGCGTTTGTCTGTCATTTCACTCCTGCAAAGGAGCTCAGAAATACCTGCCTCTACCAGGTGAAGAGGGGCACGCAGTGCAGAGAGTAACCCTTGTGTGACAAAAATCTACCTTGCAGTGACCAGGACTTAGCTGCCTTTCTGTGTGCTAGGGAGAGACAGTTTCACACCTAGCTACACTTATGGGGAGCTGTTTGCCTCACCCCTTGGGAAGAACCATTTCCTAAGCTCAGGGTAAAACAGAAAATGGGAGATGTGTTTGGTCCGTCCTGAACGGGACAAGTCTTACAGGCACTTTGCACGAGGTCCTCGTTATGGCTGGAACTGGTGCCCCTTTAGCTTCATCTTCAAAATGATGAATTTAGTGGCAGTCCTAGAACAGCCTGGATCTGTAAAGTGACTGCCTAGTTCTAGCATAAATCCATCCACTTCGATAGTGCACTTCAGCCAGTGCTTGAGTCTCACAGAAGTCACTTGGAACACAAATCCATGGTTTAAACTTGTGCTTACTCGGTCTGCCTTATCCTTGGTGAAATGGGCCCTTTGTTGGCTTATTGAATCACCATTGTAACGTACGCTTCTCCATGGTAACTTAATGAAATGCCCTAAACAGTATCAAAACAAGCAGAAGTTTCAGATTTTTTTGTGCTGATGTCTGAAGCAGATATTTTCTGTGACATTGAATATATGCATCAGGTTATCCAGCAACCACTCTCTTCTGTCCAGTGATCTTATCTCAGTTGCCTGCACTTTTCCATTCTCTGCATCCCTCTGGCTGCACGAGTTCAACTCGCGCTTGCTTCTGCCTGTCTTCAGTTATCATGTGTTTGGTTTTTTTTCTTTTCATCTGTGGGATTGTCGCCTTTCTACCCTACTGAGGTCCTAGTCCCAGCTGGTGCCTTTGAGAGCTCCTGCAGAAAAGCACCAACAAAGACAGTGTCATGCATTTTGCCAGCTAGTGATAAGCCAGCTCCAAGATTCTCCTCACGTTCTGTTCTAACGTCTTGCTTTTCCTGTTATTTTACAGTATTTCATATTGTTGCTGTGCATCTTTCTCCTGGAGATCATTGCTGGAATCCTGGCTTATATCTACTACCAGCAGGTGAGTGGGCACGGGTCATGGAGACTCAGAGTAGGGACAGAAAAGAGCTGATCATCGTCCCATTTCTCCAGCCAGAACTGGGCTTGGGGGCTTGGGACCTAGGGTCTGACTGGGGTTCATCTTTCTACCTGTCTGTACTCACTTACCACCCCATACAAAAGATGGCCTTGGATTATTTACTGCTTCTGACAAAGTAGTCGTGGTTATACTTGGGAGGCTGCTCAGCCTTGCTGCTCAGCTCCTTCCTGAACTGGCAGAGGTGGTCCAGCTGATGGGTCCTTTCAGGTCATGAAGTTTTGGAGAGCCTTACTTCACCAGCCCAGCTGAGGGGCTGGAGAACAGCATGGACTCCCAGCAGCTGCAGTTCTGACTTGGCAGCGTTGCAGTTGCAGAGAGCAGAGGCTTAAATCATCAGTTCAGTTTCAAAGGGGGTTTAGCCACCAGGACACAAACAGCCTGGGAAATCGCTCTCATGTCTGGAAATTGATTGGAAAGGGTGAATTAGGACTGCTGTCAAGTGGCTGTCTGAAAAGCAGCTGGACATGCCATCTTACTGGCTTTGCTGTTAGGTTCCGTGCCTTTCCTTTTTATTTTGGGACTCCTGTGCTTTGTGTCACCAAGATGGGCACTGGCACTTTGTGAGAAGCAAAAGGGAGCTGTAGGTTCGCTTGTTTGATGGTAGCCAAGAAGGAGCAGTGGAGCAGGTGTACGTATTTAACTGGGAAAGATCAATCCTGTGGGCATGGCAGGAAGCCAGGGTCTATGCAAAGCCACTAGGTTCATGTATGCCAAAGGATGAAGAGGAGCTGATCCTCCTTGTTAGGCTGAAATAAGGGATGACATTCAGAGCTGTAGCCTTGAGTGCTTTAATTCACTCAGGGGCATCTCTGATCAATAGCTGCACTTTCCCCTTGCCCTCTGGCTGACAAATGCCTCTTTTTTCCTGGTTGCAGGCTGCTTGCTGTTTGCCACTGTTTTTATTTTAGCCCTTGCTTTGGTATCTAAGGCTTGCGTGTGTGTGTCTAAACTCCCTTTCTTTTGTTGTTTCTGTTCCATGCTGCAGTTCTTCCCTGTGAGCCTGCAGGTAACCACTTTTCTCCCAAGTAATAATTCTGCTAATGGACTCTCCTCTTTATTTGCTTCTGATGCCTTCCAGCCGCTGAACCTCTTGCTTTCTCTTTATTACATTAAGTCCTTTGCACTTCTGTAGAGCTTCCCAGCCCAGGATCTCAAAGCATTTTGCAAATGTTAATGAATGAAGCCTCATATCATCTCTGTGAGGTAGGTGTTGTCCCCACTTGACACATGGGGTTGGAAAAAACAGTGTTTCCAAAGGAAAATAAACTTCAGACTGTATTTTGCGTGGTTCAGCATAACGAGATGCCTGACCTTTCATTTACTACTTACCATAGAGCATAAAAGGTGTATAGAGAAGCTATCTCTGTAAAGAAGAATTTAGCTAGGTTAAGAGCCTCCACGGGAAGAAGTGTTTGAATCCAATCCCCTGAACATGCCTGTGGTTTATGATAGGAGTGTTTTCAGAAATGGTGCACTTAAAAAAAAATAAAAATCAGACTTCATCTGTCTGGCTTTACAAATTGGACACTGTTATCAAGAAATGCCTTGGAATACTCTTGCAATCACACCCTTAATCCCCTCCTGTGCTATCCCTTTTGATGTCAATGCAAGAGCTATTCAGACTACATGGCTTCAGTCCAATCTGCCCAGGACTCTTTCTTCCTGCTCCTGAATAGACAGATTAGGTTTTAGTATTTTGTCACAAGCTTCAGAGACAAGACTGCACGTGGATCTCACGGGCACATTTGTATTCAAGCAGGCACAGTTTTGTATTCTGTTCCGATGCAAGCAGGTCTTGGCAATCTCTCTTGCGTATGCAAGGTGAGGACCTGTATGGTGATGTGTAGCACAGGCTGAAATTTGTCCCAGAGGCACCTCCTTCCAGTCACAAAAATGGAGGCATGATCTTTAATCCACTGGAAAGAAGCTCATGTGCTTCCTGGAAACCAGTCCAGTCCGACCTTTGAGGATGACCCTGAAGGAAGCTGTAGCTTCCCTGAGGCTTTCTGCTCTCCTGGACCAGAGGCAATGAAACGTGCAGGGCTCTGGGTCTCTCTGAGGGGTGCTGAGCTTGCCTGGTGATTTTATCCCACTTGTCTCTTCTGTTCAGCTGAGTATGGAGCTGAAGCAAAATCTGAAGAACACCATGACCCAGAAGTACCGCAAAGAGGGAGAAGAGAGCGTTACCAGCGCAGTGGACAAACTGCAGCAGGAGGTGGGTGTCGCTAGGGGTGGGGAGAATGAGTGCATTTGCAGGGCTTCAAACCAAATCCACAGAAAGTGTTGTGAGCTCTCGTTATCCAGCACACAGGCTGCTGCCTCTGCCTGAAGACAGGTTGGGTGCGGTGCAGAGCCTGGGCTGCCCTACCAGCAGAATTGCATGGGGGAAATCTCTGAATTGGACCCCCACTAGGATGTAAGCTACACTTGAATTGCTCCCAGAGTGAACTGGAGCTGCCAAGTCACTCTGACAGCTGTTTCGACTTCCCACATTAAAGCTTTGGAAAAATTGCTGACATTTTTCATTAAGCTCTTCAGTACCCCAGAGAACAAGATGTAATGAAAGAAGAGCATTCCTGCTGCTGTTGCTAGCTGTGCCTGGCTCAGGGGTGGCTCAGGTTAGGGCTGTCACAGGTCTGACAGGCTTTTTCACACAAAGGATGCTTGTGGGCAGGCATGGGTGCAGCAGTTTCAAAGTGTGGGGCCTGCTGTGCACGACGCCCTGTGACCAGGTGCATATGAGATAGTAACTGGTAACTAAACTTGCCCTGTTGTCACTGCTGGCACTCTCCAGTCGGGTAGTTAGGAGCTGAGGCAGCTGCAGGTGCCCTCTGGTTACATCCCAGCAGCAACAAAAAGTCACAGCTACTGAAAGATGGATGAAGCTGCTATTTAATGGCCATTTGGGCAACAGTTAAAACAAAGGCCGCTGATAATTACGGCAGTCTGAAAGAACCCATGCCAGTGAGGTTGTTGGAGGCTCCAGCAAAGTCTACAAAGAAGGATGAAGCCCAGGGCTTGATGTGGGGAGGCTGAAGGGAGGAGGAGGCTGCAGTGCTCGCAGGCTCAGCCTGTGCTCTGTGTGCTTGCAGTTCAAATGCTGTGGGAGCAACAACTACACGGACTGGGCTGACAGCGTGTGGATCAGATCTTCCGAGGCCAGTGGACGGAAAGTCCCAGACAGCTGCTGTAAGACGATAACCGACCTGTGTGGCCGAAGAGACCATCCTTCCAACATCTACAAAGAGGTAAAAATCAAAAGGGGCTTCAGAGCCTCCTGTCACAGAGTACACGAAGGTGGTGGGCTGGAAGCGAGGGCGTTGGGTTGATGCTGCACTCCACTGGTGATTTGTTTCTCCGGCTGAGCATTCAGCCTTCCAGGCTCAATCTGAAAAGCTTCAGGGAAGAGGAAAATAAAATAGAGGAGTCAGAGTGTCTGGGTTCCTGCATGCAGGCTGCTCCTAGAGAAATGTGTGTTCATGGCTGCCAGCATGGGATCAGAGCCAATGCCCAGTAAATATGGTACGGGATAAATGGTCTGCATTTCACAGGCGGGGCCGTGGGCTGGGCAGGGGAAATATTTCAAATCTGTCTCAGGACTGCTTTTGGCTTTTGCAGGGAACCTAATTTGTAAGAGAGGATTTCAAAGGCAGTAGAAAAGAGACTTTGGGAATTGGGAAAGAAAGCAAGGATATGTTCTGCACCGCTTTATTAGATAAAGAGAAAAATAGTAGATTGTATTTGTTATTACAGAGTATGCTGGTGACAGGGGACTGGGAGAGGTTGTTGCTTCTGGCAGGAGACTTGGATTTGAGCCCTCCATTTGGTACAGCGGCTACTTGGTCAGGGCAAATGGAGATAGTTCTGCTCCCTGAATGTGACAGGGATATGACCTACAGCATGCAGGAACGGGATGTGAGGAAGGAAGAGGGCTCCCTAGCAGACAAATCAGGCCAGTTCCAGTGGACTGCAGTCAGGACTGAAAAGAGGCTGGAGCTGGGCTGGAGGGGCTTGTTTCTCTTCCAGAAGAAGCAAACTGAATCCCAGAGGAGCTGAGTAGCTTCTCCCTACAGTTGAGGAGGGCTGTGGGTGAAGAGATGGTCCCTTCAGAGCAGGTATTTCTTCTCACAGTCTGTGCTCTGAGCATGGCTCGGAAGTTAGGAGGGTGAACAACATCTGCCATTAAGCCAGGCAGCTCAATGTCTAAGTCAGAGCTCAGAACGGATTTTATTTTGGGGAAGAAGAAGAGGGTCAGATCAGGACGCAGGAGCGATTGTTTCAGATCAGGGCAGCTGGGGCTGACTCTTGACCTAATACAGGCATGGGAAAAGAGAGGCCTTTGCCATCCCTCCCCGGAGAGCTGCATGCTCGCTCCTTCCCTTTCTGCCTGTGCGTGTGTAGGTGTCCGTGTTCAGTGTAAACTCCTGGGGCTGGAGGGCCCCCAGCACCCTTGGGGCACTGCTGCAGCCTACACAATAAATCCCCCTGATGTTACCATGGAAAACCTGCCTCATTAGATTAAACAGTTTAATTATTTAAAGGGAACTCTTCCAGAAAAATCTCTTACTGCTTTATTTTTGCCTTATGACAACAAAAACTTGGGCTAAACTGGGAGGGTAAGACCACGCTGCCAGCCAAGGATGCAAGTGAAAGGCAGAGGCAGGCAGCGCCGGCTTTCCAGCTCCACGCTAAAACTCATGGCTCTCACAAATAACAGCAGGAGGAATTAGGGTGCTTTTCAAGGGCTGCAACTGCTATCTTAAAGTGAGGCACAAAAAGTTAAATTAAAGATGATTTTCCCTGTCCCTCCTCCTCTCTCTCCTCGCAGAGCGGTTGTATTACCAAGCTGGAAAACTTCATTCAAGAGCATCTGAAAATTATCGGTGCAGTGGGGATCAGCATCGCTTGTGTGCAGGTAAAAGGATCGCATGGAGTTTTGGGGTCGCTGGGCTGAAGTTAAAGGAACCCTAGAACTGAGGGAAGGAAAAAAAAATAAAATTGAACATTTCAGGTTTTTCCTTGCCTGGCAAAAAGAAGCTGCCATGTGAGAAGTTGCCAGGTACTTCAGTGACCCCAGGATTCAGTAGCTCCAAAGCAAGAGCCTCTTCTGCCTGTCTGTGATACTTCTGGCACAGGAGAGACTGATTTCTGCTCCAGGGCTGTGAGAAATGTAGTGCTGGCTGTGGCTGGTGCTTTGGCAGCCTGAGAGAGACCTCTTGTGGGGATGTGCCATGATTGCCCGTGCAGCTAAAGAGCTGGAGGAGTTTCCTACCCCAGTTCATTAGCTCTTGTTAAGTAATCCAGAGTTCCTCCCTTGGCTTTGTGGTATTGAGGAGTGGCACTGTGGGTCAGTGAATGATTAGGGAGAAGGTGAAGGACAAGGGGGTAGGACATGGATGCTGCCACTCCGTTTGAGGGGGGGAAGGCAGCCAGAATATTATCTTCTTCCAGATGCAGATGTGTCTGGGAGTTGCTCATCTTCCTTTCTGTCCTGGCAAGTAGCCAAATTACATCCTAGAAAAGCTACTGGTGATTAATTATGAGAATTAGCACCAATTATGTTCTCTCCTGTTCATTGCAAGCTGGAGAGCTGTATCCCTAGGCCAGAGCTAGGTTGCCACTCCAGTCCGGGGCCAGACTGCTTGCAAGCTGCTGCCTCCACTGCATCCATTCTGTTTTCTCATGCGTCCCTCTCTCCTCCTTCTACCCTGTAGATCTTTGGGATGATTTTCACCTGCTGCTTGTACCGGAGTTTGAAGCCAGAACCATATTAATAGCTGTGGGAACTCTGTCAGCTCCCCCTCTGCCACTCCCTTAGTGCCTGCCAACCTCACTACCCTCCACCATCACCACAGAAGAGTCTGCAACATGAGGACTTGGCTCTACCATTAAATGCCTCTCGAACAGCCTTACTTGCCCCTTCAGGGGAAAGTCACCCTCCTCGTTGTGTACAAGGCAGCCGGGAGTGCAGCGGGTCCTCTTCATTGTCAAGAAACAAAAGAGCTGCGGGTCTTCTGCTGGAAGCTTTAGCAAAACAGTCCCTTGATTATAACTACAAAGCAAGATTTATCTAGGGCCATTTCTCTTGGGGCTCTTCCTGAGCCAACACGAAGGTATCGGGATGCTACGCAAGAACCACGGTTTGCTCTCTGAGAAGTGGCTCAGCAGCACCGGGCATTGACTATGAGGAGACAGATGATGTTTCTGCGCTGTGCTGGAGCCAGAGCTGAGTCTCTCATACACTGAAGATTTCTCTCTCCCCCCTTGCGTGTGTGCTGAAGTCCTAACACAGCTGATCTCCATATGAGAGGATGCCCGTCTGGTTGCCTGGGGCAGGAACTGCGCTCCCTGCTGCTCGGGAACACAACCTGGTGCGGCTGAAATGTTGTCACAACTCCAATGCTGCCACAATGTGGGTGCCTTAGGATTTCTCAGCAATCCTTCCTTCTCTTCCTTGAAGCTTCCCTGCAACACATTGCCATCGGGAACCACAAGAAGCCTGCTGCCTCCTTGTGCTTCTAGATCAAAGATGTTGGACTGCTTTCTAATTCTTTTAGGTCTAGTCTGGTTTAGGTAATGGCTTCCAGCGTGAACGAGAAAACTCACGGTTGTTTCTTGCCTACCCCCTGCGAGATTTGGTGAAGAACTGGTCTGTCTGTGGAACTGAGGTGTCTTGCTACCACTTGGCCTGTTTGGTTAGTGCAAAGACCTTATCGCGTCTCTTGCATGTTGAGACACACCCTGGGCTCGACGGTCTAATTAAAACCTCCAGGCTTGTTCTCTCTTGGGTGGGAAATGAATATATACAAATGTTGTAGCAGCCTCCAAGGAGCTCATTAATCAGATGAGGGTTTTCTGGCTGTAATGAGATCTAGAAGCCAGCTTTCCAGACCATCTCAGCAGCAACCATTAGAGTCAGCTTCACCCAGTCACCCCAGTGTATTTGGTAAATTGGTAGTGCTGGGTTTAACTGTCTGATTAATTAAATA
Source organism: Oxyura jamaicensis (assembly GCF_011077185.1). Classification (NCBI taxonomy): domain Eukaryota; kingdom Metazoa; phylum Chordata; class Aves; order Anseriformes; family Anatidae; genus Oxyura; species Oxyura jamaicensis. Next base: position 9,565,799 of record NC_048897.1, on the reverse strand, counting down.
CATTTAACTATTATTTTTGCACTGGGATCCTGGATGCATACAGGACATAGACATGACTTGCCATTGACTTAGTGCCACTGTCATGCCAGCAGGGTCTTAGCCTGAATTCATAGGGTCTTCTGTGTCTCCCCTGTCCTGGGGCTTGGGTTGTTTTCTTCCTAATTGTCCTGGAAAGGGTTCTCATCGGGAAGTCTGCTTGGTAAAGCAGCAGTGTCTTGTTTTCACCATCCCAATAGGCCTGGTACAGCCGTGAAGCAGAAAAGGCTGCAGGGATTTGAGGTTTTTAGGCACTGAAGACAAGCCCTTTTATGAGCAAAGTAATTTATTCACTCTCTTGGCCTTTTGGTGGTGCCCTGTCCCTTGGCAGCAGGCAGTTAACACCTGCAAAATCACCCAGACCCCTAAAGGGTCATGCAGCGTTCTGGGGGTTTTGATTCACAGAGCAGAAATCCAGGACTGGCTCCTGCAGGGGGGCGAAGGGTGACAAGTTAAAATTCTGAGCAGGTAAATCTGAAACTCCCCCATCAACATTGGCACCGTGAAATCCTTAACACTAATGCAAAAAGAGAAGTGGAGGAGCTGAGCTGTATCCTTGGTCCCACAGCAGTGGGAAAGAGGGGAAAGAAATCTAAATTATTGTGTAATGATCTAAAGGAGAAACCTCTAAATTATTTCTTGTTTTATATTCAGGTTCCTGACAAGTATTGACTACTAACTACAAGGAGAATATTGAGCATGTTGCTTGAAGCAATATTTCTAGTTTCTTAAGCATATCTTCTTAGCTGCCTTTGCCTGTTCCCTTGAAATACATTGTACAGGGCTGGGAGAGGCCAGGAAGAATGAGATAGAAACAGCAAGTTGGCGTGTGTCTACTGAGTCGTTTTATACTTTTTCTCTGTGTAATAATATTCATTGCTTTTTTTTTTTTTTTAACCCAGTTTAAGTTGCTGGCCAATAGGAAAATAAAGCTTACGATTCTGTACTTACTCCGTGTAGCAAAATGAAGGGGACAATGTGTGCCGTGTGGGTTTTGTGGGTTCCTCAGTTCCTCAAGGACCTGGCTGCGGGATGAACGATATGTCTGGGTGTGCTGTGCTCCGTGCTGCTGGGTGTTTGCCCTCCACGGTGTGGTGTTGTCTGTACCTACCCTGCACGACAGATGTGTGAAAAAGGGAGTAGAGCTGCCCTGGGCTGTCCTTTGGGATGTAAGGTTGAATTACTCGTTGCACCTTTGAAAAGTAGCTGTATCCAGCCAGGTGGAAATGTCTGCCTGCAGCGGATGGGCACGGCCACTCGGTGGCTCTCAGGGCTCAGCTGTGATTTCAGCTCCTGTGATTCAGGTGGCTCTGATTCAGGCTGCTTCCCTCGGTGTCGCCCAGCCCTGTGCCACCGAGCCTCTTGCTTACCTTCATGCTCCAAGCCTCAGCCTTGTCGCTGCTGGCCCCTGGCTAACTGGGCTGCCCCTGGGACGGGCGGCGAGGCAGAGCCCTGCTGAATGCACTTGGCTTGAAGCAGGAACCACCTCTTTTCCCCCAAGGGGAACTGAAGCCCCCCTTCTGCAGGGCTGTTGTGGGGAGGCTCCTAGGAAGGCTGCAGCATGGTGTCTTTCAGCACAAAGCAGTTGCTTGAAAGCCATTTCGTGTGTTCTTGTTTGAATTGGCTTCTGCAATGTCTGTGGTGGGGCTGCAGCCACCACTTCACAGCCTCCCCCCGGGCTGTGCAGCCTCGGGCCCCTGGGTGCTGCCACCTCTTGAGGCACGAGCTCCCGTTTCTCTTTCCTTCCTGGAGACTGGGGCTGCACAACTTTGCTGCTCACAGCAATTAGCTCAGCTGGCGCTCTGCTCTCCCAGTGTGATGTGGGGGCCAGCGCAATGTGCTGAGGGTAAAGGGGAAAACAGATACAACAATTTCTGTAAAGGTTCAGCTTAGGAGCAGTCACTCCATTTCTGCACGCTTTCAAGAAAGCCTGAGTTATTTCATGCTCCCCTGCAGGGCTGCATCTAACCCCAAACCAGTTCACAAATGTGCCCTTTCTGTTTCTTCCACTTAACAGGGAGGAATTTTCCCCCAGAAAAGTCTTGGTGCCATGTTATCTTGCTGTTTCAAAAGCTTCCCTTTGGTGGGGGTTGTGATGTCCTTGTTTCCCTGCCAGGCTCGGGCTGACCAAGGCTGCAGTGGTGAAGAGGGAGCGGAGGACAGGCAATGATAATATCCTCCATCACAGGATGCGACAGACACGCTGTGCTTGGGAAATGGCAAAGAGGACCGAATGATCTCCCCTTTCCTGCTGTGAAGCCTCCCCAGAAGGACACGCACTAAACCACGCTCCTTGCTGGGAGCCCGCAGATTTGTTCCCCTTCTTCCCTGCTTGCTTCCTCCACTTAGCGGCCCCCTCAGCAGAACAAAACGAGCCTAATGGGTACAGCCCTGCTTCAGTCGCCCTTGGTGCAGGAAGGACCTCGCAGTCCTGAGTGCTCTCGTGCCGGTGTTGAGCTCGCTGCTGAGCTCTGACCCCTGGTGCCTGCTCCCCAAAACCCAGGGCTCCCAACAGCCCCCCCCTTTGCCTGGGAGGTGCAGGAGGCTGCGAGCTCCCATCCCGCTTTTAAACCATCGCAGCACGTCCCCCATCCCACACGGGGTTGCTTTGTGCTGCCGTGGTGGCGGGTGCCTGCACCCCTGGGAGAAGACGCCGGCTACTCCGCACCCCTGGGAGCTCTGCTGCTGTCACAGCAGTGACAAGAGATGCCTCAGGCGGCACGATGCTGAACCGAGGCATGGGTGTGCCGAAAAAGCCAGGGCAGAGGCTGGAGAGGAGGCAGCAACAGGGAGGAGATTTATGTGGTGCCTCTGGAAAAGTTAAACTTGCGGGGAGGGCGATGCTCTTAAATGAGCTATAACCATACAGACAACAGGGATGCCAGTGCCCAGCAAATCCGGTGAGTGAATCGCTCAGTCACAGCAGCTCGGGAAGTGTGCTGGGCGTTTGGAGTCCTTGCTGCAAAGGCGGCTTGCTTTCCCAGCTGCCTGCCTCAGCCCAAAGGGTGCTGCATGCGCTGAGGCCATTGGGGCCAGCAGCTGTCTGACTTACAGCCTCCCCCTGCAGGAAAGGGGCTGCTGGGCATCAGGCATTTCCAGGCTTTTTTCTGTTCTTTTTTGAGTGGTGACCTGTCTTACAAGTCCTGCCTCTGCAGAGCCCCGTGCCCTGGCAGGGACTGATCCTGCAGCAGTAGAAAAACATCGGAGCCCCACAAATGGCAACAGGAGGGGCCCCAGGTGGGCTCGAAGCTGCTCCTCAGCTCCTGACTGGTGAGTGTTGGTGGGCATCAGAGGACGTGGGGCAGATGCTTGCAGGGCTGTGGAGCAGCTCCAGGATATTTGGAGTTGCCCTGTCCTCTTGGGGGATGCCTGGGCAGCTGCAGGCTGAGTGCCTCCATCCTCACGCCACCCACAGGGACACAGGTTTCTACTTCTTGGCTCAGAAATCCTGCGGCACCTTTAGGGATGAGCCCAGAAGTGCAAACATGCTCGGTCCCTCCAGAGCCAGGGCCCTCTCCCTTCCCAGCAGAGATGTCCCTTGGTGCCTCCACGTCACCTTCAGAGGCTTTGCGAGCTCCCCAGCCTGGGATTAGCTAGGGACCAAGGCAGCCTCATTAACCTGGAGCTGCCCCGTGACTGTTCAGCTGCAAACAAATTAGCCGGCCCCTAATTGCACCTCGCTGGTGACAGGAGGTGGGTGCATCCATGCTGCTGTCCCCTGCTGTAGTCCCGGCACATATCTCAGCTGCGATAAAACCTCCTCTCTTTCCTCAGAGAGCTGCCTGGTTAATCCTCCTGTAACCTTCCCAAGCAGCTTTTATTGCCTGTTTTTTTCCCTCACATCGCTTTATACACTTTGATTTCTTGCTGCCCATTCAGGGATGCAGTGCTCTGCGTGTTAGGAAACAACGACCCAAAATATGAGGCCACTGGGCTAAGCTCTTGTGACGGGGACTGCAACTGCTGGCAGCGCTCTAGGAGGGTGCCAGCTCTGTCCCTCTGAAATAGCAGCTGATGTGGTGGCAAAATGACATCTGAAGGGCTGGAGAGGGGGCCCCTGCGCTCCCCAGTCCCACAGAGGTGTTGCTCCAAGGGCACGTGGAGCAAACCCCGAGCGTCTGCAGCCTTCGCTCTCAGCTCTTCCTTCTCCCGCACGTCACTCCTCTGTTACTGGCACGCTTGCTGAGCACTGACAGGCATTATTTGATATTTATCTAAATTAAATCTTGTTCCATTTAAACGCCCAGCTTTCTGAGATATCCCAGGCTAATTCCCGTTTTGTCCTTCCTTGTGTTTTCCATCCCTCCTGCTCCGTCCCGATCCACAAACGTGATCAATATTAAAATTTATTTCCTTTTCCCCCGCTCACCTCTCCCACAGCTCTTTTCCAGGACTTTAATGAAAGTTTTTAATAGTGTTCAATTCAAGGCTGACCTGCTGTTTCCTTTGCCTAATGCCTCGTGCTCTGCTGATGGGCTCATGAATGATTCAGCTGTTTGGGCTCTATCTGGCAGCTGTGACAGAATTGCTAAAAAAAAAAAAAAAAAAAAAAAAAAAGAAAAAAAAAAAAAAAAAGACATTTCTGAGGATGGCCGGATCTCCAAATGGAACATTCCTGAGCCCCACAACAGGAACCTGAGCCCTAAAACACAGGATTACAAAGAAGGCTGCATATGTATGAGATACAGTTTTCAACCCCCCCAAAAAATACACCAATCCAACTGTATTTTACAGTTCACTCACCACAGTTAATGGCACTGAATGGGGCTGGTAAAACAGCAGCTCTGACACGTGTGGGCCTTTTGTGCCCTGTTCACCAGCAAAAACCAGCCCTGCCTTCTGGAAATGAACCGAGATTAAATGCGTGGAGGTGAGGAGAGGTGGTTCGGGTGCTGACTGGGAGGACAGGAGCTCGGCATTAATTCCCCACCTTGCCTGGAGGTGCGAGATGTGAGCCCCCTTCCAGAAACCACTGAGCACTGTGGAAAAATCCACTCGTTAATTCTTATGGGTGTTTCTTTTCCCCCTGTGCACAAGCAGAGCTCATTTTTCCTTCTCCTTGTCCCCTCAGATTGAAAACTTCCTTTTGCTGCCTGCACAAGCTGTGCTGAGCCACACGCAGCCGTGGTTCAGCCGCACCACTTAAGAGCTGCCGTAATCGAAGCAGCAATAAACATATTGCTCCAGAGCAGTTAATGACCCCATGAAACTGCTGAACTCTGGTGACACTCCTCTTCTGAAGCCATCAATGGGAAACGCAAATCCATGCTGAACTGCTGCCTCTGCTTTAGCATCAGCAATTTCTTCTATTTTTGCTCCATTGCGTAAGCTGTAGCTTCAAATAAACTCGATCCTGCTACTGCAGGCAGAGGCTTCTGGAATAAGAACACAAATAAATTCTGCTCTCCATGCACCACTGGAGATGCTCTTGGCTCGCCGATTTAGGATTCAGAGCCCTTCCTGGGTCCACGGGTGCTGTGAGCTCCCGGGGGGGGGGGCGTGGTGCCAGGCCGCAGGCGCTGGGCTAGAGGAGGCGCACGTAGGATTTAGGCAGTCGGGTGTCTCCTTGGGGAAACAGCAGGAAGGAGATGGCTCTTGTTCCACTTGTGGGGAGCCAGCTTGGAACAGGGACACTTTGCCAGCCAGCTTTTAGTGCTGCTTCTCCCAGGAAAGGGTCCTGGGGGCAGGCAGGAGTCGGGAGCGGAGCCCTCGGCTCCTCCACCTGCCCCATGCACAGACCCTGCAGGCATGGGGCTGGCTACAATTAAGGCAATTATGCCTTTATTAAACCTAATTGAGCTAATGGCTTTTTTTCCAGCCTACATCCCCGCTCCCAGATAACCTTGTGAGCCAGGCTCTGATCTCCCTTGGAGGCCTTGTACGAGGCAAACACTCACCTCTCATTTCCTCCAGCTAGTTAATCCTGCCCCCAGCCCTGGCAGGGCAGCCGGAGATGTTCCCAATTGCTCTTCACAAAGCCAGTTGGCACACAAGGGTTATTTGAAGGCCAGAAGAGGCTCCTGGGAGGGAAGGTCTGGCATTCTGGGGGCCTCTGCTTGAGCTGGGGGGCATGTGAGAGAAGCGTAAAGGCTGAAGTACCACAAGGACTATTTGGTTATGACCTATAAGGATGAGCGAAGAGAGATGTGGGCCACTGCCCGCACTTACAGGAGTCAGGCACGCGTGCCCTTGCTCTGTCTCCTCAAGCAGCTAGAAAAGCACAAACCTCCTTTCTCAGATGGTATTTGGGGAAAAAAATAGATGGGAAAGGTCTGGGAAAGTGGACTTAGAAAGGGTAAGTGGAAAAAGCGACGCTGTGCAGAGGGGACCCTCCCTGTGAACATCCAGCACCAGCAGTCGGGGTGCCAGGAGGAGCTGTGCTTCAGTACCAACCCCAGCTTGAACCCCTCATATGCTGTCAATATCTCCTTTTTGGTTGGAGTGTAGCAGGCCTCAGATCTTCTGCATCCCTACCTCCAAAACCCCAGGGGTTGAACTCAAGCCTCCCCACTGTTTCTTCTTGGATATAAGGGTGACTGATACTGGCATGGGTTGGTGCTCAGGTTCAGCCTCAGAGTCTGTTGTGAGATCCAGATGACTTCTCTTCCTCTTGAGGGTGCTGAGCAGCACCGAACAGGGCTCAGTAGACACGGGCCAAGCCCGTGCATGTTGCAGTGACTTACATCACTCTAGAATTGCCAGGTGTCAGCATACTTTCTCCGAATATTTTACAAGTTTTCAGGATTCTGCACTTGTTCAGGGGTGAAGTTCCAAAACCCTGGTGGTGCCCAGTGTCCTACATGCCTGCCCACATCCTCCCACACCCCCTGCTGCTCATAACTACCCAGCCTCGGGGCAGATCTCTGGGTGGTATTCCTAAATAGCTGTTTAAACTTAGACAAAACCAGAAACGCATGCAGGAGACATAACAGTAGGATCATGCATATCTGAACATCCCAAGAACATTTTAAGTTTCAAGAACTAGTGTAACTCGCATGGAGGAGAAAAGTTAAAGAGTGTACTTAATAGTTTCCATGAGAATGTTCCTGGAGTGCAGGAATGATGGCCATACTGACTACAAATAGCAGATTAAGTTCATGGTTGGTAATAATATGAGCACTTTCTCATATATGCAAATTGCCAAAACCATAAACAGACTTAGGCCAGGCCCCAGAGTTGATAAACAACAAGAAAGGAGTTAGGAAAAACAACCTTGAGAGAAAATAAAACATTGTGAGTAAATACATCAACACTGTGACCAGTGCTTGGATTCATCTCATGTAGTGCTTATAACAAATTTGTTTTAATGTGCTCGGATCTGTCGTCTCGGTGATGCTGGGCACCAGAAGGACTGCTGTGCTTCCACCCAGCCTAGCAGCAGGAGCAGCTGCCTGCCAAAATCACCTTGGGGAGGTGACAGAGCTGCAGGTGCCTTTAGGCACCCCTGGTGCTTTGCCTGCTCTGCTGAGAGGTTTGTTTTGTTTCTCTTTCTGCTTCTTTCCTCTCAGACGTGTGGGTGGCAGAGGGGGGCAGCCATGTTGGGGCCCACTCCCCATGTCCGCCTCCTGTCAGCGCTGGGGCCTGCTTGCTCTGAGGCGCTCCAGCAGCTCTACAGCTCCTGTGTGGCCCAAAATGGTGAGGACGAACAAGCAAGCAGAAATAGGCGGCATCCAGGTAGCAGGACACCCAGCAGGGCCTTGAGGTGAGCGTGGGGCCTGGTGGCCATCGGTAGGGCTGGGTATGGAGCTGGGTGGCACACTCCTCCTCTCTCACCTTGTGTGAGCCGAAGGCTCCCACACAAGACCAGGCATGAAGCAAGGTGCAGACTGACATCTCTGCCTTTTGGGGGACCCAATCCCCCCCCAAGCGTTCCTCCCTTGCTTTAGAGAGGTCACACAGTCCCCTGAAACTCAGAATATGGGGCTTCTGTGCTGTCCCACCCTCACGAGCAGCTTTTGGAAGCATCCCAGTGCTTTCTAGTCATCTGGCCCCAGCCACCTGACGGGATTAAATCCAGCCACATCTGCCTAAAAGTTTCCTGGGGACCTTGGGCTCAGCTGCTTCCTGAAGTAGCATCTCACGTTGCCTCCGTAACTCAGCCACTGACATGACTTTAATACAACTTTTTAAAGTATGCATTTGTATCTAGTAAGCCCTTGAGTACAGCAGAGTCCCTTTTATATTGAAATTCAGGCTCCTCAATAACATTTTATTATGAGGCTTGCTATTTTTGGAATTGCTGTTACTTTGTTATGAGCAAGGCACCTAACATCCTTCGATATGAAATCATTAAGGGCACAGCAGAGTTCATTACAGGGGCATTTCTCTGGATTAAGAACAAATCAATACCACACACTAATATCACAGCCTGGTACCTGGCTTTGGTTGCAAACAGCACATCTAGAGAGGGAGATACTCGTCTTTTGGCCTCTTGTGCTCTTCTTCCAATATCTTATTTACTGTTTTCCCCCAAGCTGTTGTGATGGATTTATGAGTAGACAAAATCCAAAGGTTGTTTTTCTTTAAGCTACCTGAATATTGTAGCTTTTAAAGTAGAAAAGCGAGAAATAACCAGCTTAAGTTTGTGATATTGTGGTAACCTCACATGCAGTATGACTTCCCAGCTCTGACAGCAGAGCTCCTTAGAAGTGAATCCACAGAAGGGACCGAAGGCCTGCAGCTCTATCTGAGTCCATTTAGCTTATTACATTCCGGGTTTAGAATAAGTTTCAGATGTTTCAAATTGGGAATCCCAACGTGGGGGTGGTGGGAGGGAAGAAGCACGAGGTTCATTTATAAGCAGCCTCCAAGGGAAGGAAGGGCTCTGCTGATGAAGTGTTTCCTAGAAGAGGTAGTGCATTTTGTGAAAATCTGCCTTGGGCTAAGGTCTGGAAGCAGTAGGAAGTTGTTGGCCTCCTGCATGTGCTGCCCTGGCAGGCAGTGAGGACAAACACTGCTGTCTTGGTGGGCATAACATGGCCACAGCCTCCAGGAAGACCCTTTGCCCAGGCAGAACAGGGCCGCCTTGGATGGAGGCTCCAGCTTTGCTCTAGAGAACCTGAATTTACCTACAGAATATGGCCTGAAGCAGCTTTGCCCATCTGTGGATTGAGTTAAGGATAAAAGGGGTTTAACTGATTGGCATGGGGCTGCAGGGTGGGCATCACTCTGTGCCTGCAGAGTGCAGGGATGCTGGGCTGTCAGGAGCCCCCAGCTGCTCTGGCTGTGGCTCAGCCATTGAGAGACATGTCTTGAGATGTCTCCAGCTGTAGCTGAAATAGGAATTTCTCTGTGCTGTTGCTCCCAGCTACTGCAGCACACAGCATTCCTTTTGTTCAGCAGCAGCCTGGGTAGCAGTAATGGAAGCTGCTGAGGTCAATGGCATTTGTTTCTCTTTATTTATTGCAAACAATTGTTTATCAGTGGAATTTAATTATTACTTTTTTTTTTTCCTTTTTAAAAGGTTGCTCGATGGAGGAAAACAGCCATTTGTCTAGGCTGCATTTAATGCTGAGTGGGTCCAAATAGGGTGTGTGTTTGTGCACCTTTGCGTTGGTTTTGAAAAAAAATAAAAATCAAGTTAGTGAAGTGTGGAGCTGTAGGCCATCTCTGTAATGATCTGAAGCACTCAACCTACTATAAACTTAATGCTTTCATTTATTAGCTCCTTCCTGGAGGAAGACCTCCTGGTCAAACTGCTATTGCTCCTTTAAAAAAGTAAAGTTCATAATTGCTTCAGCTGCACAGCTCATTACTGGGAAGGGCCTACAGCTGAGAGCAGCACTCATCTTATTTTGTTTTTAAATTTTCAAGGTGAATTTAAGCAAAACCTCTTGTTATTCCTCTAGTCCAGACATTAGGTATTCCGTTGCTGTGTATAAACTTATAAACTCAATTACAGAAGTGCCAAAGTTCTACTTTCTTTGGAAGCGAGAGGCTTGAGGGCTTTGCTGCATCACAAGCCATTATTGTGTTGATAAAGAGCTGGGCAGAGCCTTGGCAGTGGCTAATCAATACCTGCGAGTAGTTGAGGCTGCTCTGATTGCCATTTATCCAGTTTTTCCATTAAGTGGACTTCCTCCCTTTGCTTTCCCAGTACTATCTAGGAAGGAGCACGCCTCCACCTGAACTGCCACAGGGAAGCCTTTTTTAAAAAGGACAAAAGGGTGTGGTGGGAGGAAAACACTTGAAGGTGGCTTTGGGTAAATAGCTGGAGATGTTTGGGCTTTGGCCGTGTTCTTGTACCTTCTGGACTGCTGGGGACGTAGATGCTGCTGGTCTCAGTGTTGCTGCACAGCTCATTCCTTTCCATGAGCAAACTGGAGTCCATGATTCCTGTGTTGGGCTCAGCCCGCAGTCAAGCAGCTCTGTTTTCTTAAAAACAAACAAACAAACAAAAAGATATTTCACTAGGATTTGAGGCAGCACGTAACAGGGGCCCTTGATAAGAGGGAGGCAAGAAGAAAGCAGGCATTGGGTGAGAATAGACTTTCTCGCTGTCCATCTCTGATGGTTTCTGAAGGACAGGATGAGTGTCATCACAGAGGCAGGGAAACTGAGGCACTGTACTGGTGGCAGGCTTGAGCACCAAATGCATTCTTTTAAAGCCCTGTTCCTAAATATACAACTTAAGGTGAAGTGGTTCTCTTTGAAAGACTTGAGCAACGACGTTTCAGAGGAATGGGCAAAGGGAGTTCCTTCCCTGATGTGACTAGCTAGGGGAAGGCAAAGAGACCGTGGGATGGGATGGTCCCAAAGTGCACCAGCATTGAAGGAAGGATTCCCATTGAGCTCCATGGGCTTGGACCAGGTCTCTGGAGAGGTGCTGGTAAGGACACTGACATTTATGTTAATCTCCAAAGTAATTAAATGCTTGTAGATAGCATGATGGTGGTAACCAGGTGCTAGGAAATGTGGCAAGCAGAAGCTTGAGAAAGGTCAACAACTAATGGTGGGCGCTGAGCACGACTATCCTGCTGCTTGGCCTCAGCCCACAAAGGCACTGATTTCTTTCATTTTTTAAAGCAGTTTGTTACTTTGAATGTTCCAATTAGACATGCTTTTAAAAGAAGGAGGTCTGATTTCCAAATAATGGGCATTCAACATTTGTTCCTTCCATCTGCGAATCAAGCCCGTGGGGTGGGGCATGGGTTAATTCAAAATCATTAGTGCCTATGGAAAGTCTTGACCAGAGCCTTTGGGGCTTGCTTTGAAGTCTGTTGTTAACTGCTGTTTTCGTATGCTCCCCAAAGTATACATGCTTTTAGCTTTTTGTCAGCTGTTCCATGCCGTTCTTTGATCGCTATTTGTTCAGCTCCTGAAAGCAGAAAATTATGAGCCCTTTTTATTAAAAACGCTTGCTTCGTGTTTGGGAGTGACAAATGAAGGACTGTTCTGCATGAATTTTTGAACTTGGCTGTTACAAGACTTGGTATTTGCAGCCTGTGGAGAACAGACACATCAGGAAAGAAACTGGGGGGAAAGTCGCGTGGTGCCCAGGGTCTCCGTGTCCTCACCCCAGCTATGTGTGACCTGCAAGCACACGGTGTAGGTCACACATGCAAAAGTGTAGGTGACAGGCAAAATCTGGAAGATATGTGTTTGTGGAGAAGAAATAAGACTGAAGGTACCTAGCACTCTCTGCACGTCTTGGTTCTACATCTGCTATATATTTCTGTAGGTGAGCATCAAGGAGAAACAAATGAGGGTTTGCTACTGCCATGTAAATGTTGTGCGGCTTCCCAGTGCTAGCCTGAAGCACAGCCACTTGCCCTGCAGCTCTCTCTGGGTGGCCAGAGTTGCTGAAGCCAAGGATAACTTCTTAACTCTGTTTTTTATGGTCTTATGTGCTGGGGCTGCATGAGGCTGAGGTCTGCAGCAAGATCTGGAAGCTCTTTGAGTATCTAAGGCTTGGGCACCTCAAAGAGCGTTTCTTAGCAGAATTTAATAAAAACAAATTAATCCTGGACACTCAAGTGGTCTAAGGCACTGCATGCTACCGGGCCATTTGAGGTCACACTGAAGTTAATGAAAAGACTCCCACCGACTTCAGTGAGCAGCACATCAAACTACAAATCGCAGCAAAGCCAATGCGCTCCCTGCCCTTGGTTTTCACTTCTCTCCATTGTGCAGCTCCTATCAAACAATTAAAAGTGCCTTCTCTCTGGCTGGAGAAGCTGAATAAAAATTGGATCTGAAAACAAAACCACTCTGTCAACTACGGCACAAACATGTTGAAGTGGAAATCAAGGCTGTGCTCATCATCTGGCGAGTCAGAGCCAAGTGGGAACAACAGTTTGGAGATGTTTCATTGGAGGAATGGCAGGAGTAAGAAAATCCTGCTAAGCAAGCTCAAATTCTGCTCAGAGAGGGGATGAAGCAGAAGCCCTAGTTTCTTCCTAGGGTCAGTACTGAAGTTAGAAGATACTTGAAATTAAGTTGCTTTTAATGGCAAATAGGTTGTGGGTGTTTCTTCCCTTTCTTTTCTTTCCTTTCTTTTTTCTCCTTCCTTTGGGAGATTGTTTTTTGCCTATAGAGATATTTGCAGGGAAAAGGGTAGCTTGTGTTCTGGATCCTCATAGTTTGTTACCACTAAAATGCAGATGAGTAGTAGTTAGACAGTGAGTTAGGTATCTCTATGGGAACTTGCATACAGCTCCAACGTTGTGCACTGGTGGTAATGACAATGTTCAGAGCTTTTAGTTTTCTTCATATAGACAAGAAGCACATATAAGAACAGCTGCTGCATCTGGGGAAAGGGCACGAGGAGAACAAAACCCCAGCATCCTTCTCAGTGCATCACTCTGGGGTGAGACCCTCAGGTTGTTTTTCAGAGCAAAACTCTTGAAAGCTAAGGTTTGAGGCTTGTTATGGAGTACTGACATATTTCACTTCCTGCAGATGGACTCAGAATTACGATCAAGATTTATTGATTTCTTTTAAACTCTCATTTCAAGAAATGTAAAGCTTTCCAGGCATGCGAGTCACCTGATGCTGGGACTCCAGGTAGAAGCAGGGATTTGGACCTGGCAAACAGATTTCTCTGTAGTTTGACCTCATCTCACATCACGTGCTGAGCTGGCACTACTTCCATATTTATATGGGGTGGTGAGGTGTAAGTGTCCTGCCTGAGCCCCTTCCCGTGGCCCTCAGAGGCTGGTATCTGGGTGACAGCAGTGCTCCTGTTGCACTACAGCTTGTGCTTGCGTTCTTTACAACACCAAGTTAATGTGATCCCTACAACTGTCTTTCATAATCAAGTTGAGAAATTTCTAAAATGCATTATATAAAAAGTGAATAAGTAACTGCAGAAGTGGCTGCATATTCTGTATGATTTCTCACTTTTTTTTTTTTTTTTTGCTTCTGCCTATCTGTTGGTTCTGCTAAGGTCTCCTTTTTATAAAGATTCAGAGAAAGCCAGGTGCTTTTTTTTTTCTTCTTTCCTATGTATGTGCATGTCTCTTTCACATTAGCTTTAAAAATATGGTGGTTGGGAGCATGTTTAATGGCAGTTCTCACAGAGATCTGGCAGGTTAGGAAGCAGATCCAATATGCTTATGTTATTAGCAGCTGCAGAAGCAAGCACGGGAGAAATGACAGCGGAAAGGGAATTACTTTCCTGGTTACCAGAGAGTAAGGGTGAAAGCTGGGATTTATAGAAATCCATTGAAAATTTCACTGACTTTTTAAAATGGGATTTAAGCTCTATTTCTGCTCCTGACCCTCCCAAAGACAAAACTCCTGAGACAACCTTTCATACTAACACGATAAACTGTTTGTGTGGACACATCACAGAATGTTTTTTGTCCCGTGCTGCATCTGCAAACTCCCGTGGAAGAGCTGCGATGCAGACAGCTCGTTTTGTGCTGTGTGGAGCAGTGTTAATGCTCGCTGTGACTTTGTCCTGCTACTCGTTCTTGTTTGCTGCTTCTCATGTAACAGCTGGTTGATGGAGTAATACCAGGCTGGGTGTCGTTGGCATCCACTGTGCCGCAGTGAGAAACAGTAATGAGAGCAGCCGAGCTGCTTTTCCTTCTTCCTCTGAATTTCTGAATGAGGCCTGCTTTGTTTTTGTAAATTGCATCTTCATTACAGCTTTTAAGAGCCGTAGCTGTTCTTATCAAGTAACTTAACCTTGTGTTGGTATCTGCTTTGAAAAGAAACATGTCATTCTGAAGCAGAAAACCAGATTAGAAAATTGCTTTTGGAGCTAGAAACAAAGTACTGTCGGCTCTCTAATCCAGTCCTTTGGCACTGATGCTTGGCTGCCTCTGCTGAGCACACCAGCCTGGGCTGCTGGGCTTTCTCAGCACAGCACGCTGAGCGAACGCAGGTGAAGTGGTCCTGGCCTTTTGGGCTTGCTGTGAACGATTCCACACGTATCTCCATGTAATGCTCCGCTGTAACAGAGAAGAGTGCCCTACAGGAGTTTGTCTGGGAAAGGTCATCTTACATTTCCCATTTAAAAACTGCCCAAAAGAGAAATGAGAAGTTTTTTTTTTTTTTTTTTTTTTTTTTTTTTAAGTGCATTTAGCCAGATAATACAGCAGTCGTGCAGAACACAAGCTATCCAACAAACTGTGAAATGAATACTAGAATTAATTGCTTAATTCTCTTCGCATTAGGCTAAAGCATGTGGTTTTAAAATGTCTTCAATGAAGAACTGCTGAATATGGGAGAACTTATCTACTGTCCCATTGTAATAAATTGAAAAGCAAGGTCAAGTGTACAGATTGCTGGGGTGATAGCTATAGCCAAAGGCAAACTGTCCCGTAACTTAGTCTTTTTAAGACAATCTAGTTTTAAGGTTTGCACATAGAAGCTTGTCCCATTAAGCACATGAAATGGTATCCCTGGAAAGGAAGGTTTTGTTAAAAACAGCTTCTTTGTAGTTCTTAAACTATGGAAAAGAACCCACAAAGATACTTTTTACCCAGCAGCTGAAAGGCGAGTGCCAAGAGTTTAATTGAACAGGCTGCAAGTTAAGGGATTATCACCTCTCCCAGCCTGTTATCTACCAGGCTGCTCTAACTATGATTTGTCCTACATTTGCATCCAGGCAAATGCTGCATTTAAACAGAATCCTGACCATGCACAGATCTAAGAACTGTCCTCCCTCACTTTGGGGTGAGGCTGGTGTGTCTGCCTGTGCACATACTACTGGAATGATGCATTTTCTGGGTGTCAGACAACCTTGTGAAACGTGGTCCTGCCTTCAGCTGACAGTGCAGTAGAAAGGTGAGGAAAAAGGATCTTTTGGCAGAGCCGGTGCCTGCCTTGCAGCAGGTACCCTTCACAGGCCCTGCATATACAGCTGGCCTCTCAGCGTTTCATTCCACCAGGAGTGCCCAGGGCCCACTTAATTTTGGCGAGGCAGTCCCAGACTACAAACACAGCACAATGTGAAGCCAACGATGCCACTAACAAGTGGGAAGCTTGTGTGTGTACCAGCTGCAGAGCAGGTGCTTGGTGAGGCTTTGAGCCTGTTCACACTCGCGTGTGTAAATTCTCCCATCCAATGCCTTCAGTGGGAATGCTCAGACACTTTACCAAAGTGAAGAGCACTGTTCCTTTTTACTGTTTTTCTGTAATAGAACAGCCAGTGTTTTATACAAACTGGGGTAGAGACAAGCTGACCTCTGCTGCAGTGAAAAGGGAGCTCTGCAAGCTTTCAAGAGTAACGCTTCATTCTTACCAAGCAAACTTACCCCTGTTCTGCTGCTGGGACCCAGAACTTCAGTCTGTCTTTCTAACCCACCATGACTGCATAGTGTGAAACACTTGGTTTACTTATTCCTGACCTCAGTGACCAGTACAAGTGGCGAGATGAAAGCACACATGTAACCCTATCCAGCAACTGCAGGAAGGCTACAGGGGAGAAAGACCTTTAATTCCACATTTTTTGTAGACAAATGACTATTTCATAAAACAAACATTTATTTTTGCTGGCAGAAGTATCTAAAAGTTCAGGAAAAAAACACCCTCTGAGCATTGATTTTAAAAAGTAGCATTTGAACTTTTAATCTCCAAGTCTTAAGTGGACTTCATCCTTTGTTTGCTTCCTTGGAAGAAGTTAGCGATTTGGGGCAGCGAGCTAAACATCTCTCAGTGGTTGCACTACAGGTGGCTTGCATCTTTTAATGCCTGAAGTCCAGTTTCAAGCTCAGAATTAGAAATAGGATACACATGGCTTGTAGCATAGCACATTTCTCATCTCATTTCTCCAGGGGTGCATAATTCAAAAGCTTCTCAATCAGATCCACATGGGCTAGGAGCATTCTGCGGCAGCAGTATCTCTTCAAGCCAAGGGCATCCAGGGCATCTCTATTAACGAACAACAACAATAATAAAAAAATGAAATGAGTCAGAACCACTTGTAAGTGTTCCTAAGCAACATACTGATTACTCTGAGCTTAGTCATAGAGGAAAACTTGTTTGCAGTTTAAACCAAGAAATTTAGCATGTGCTGTTAATGTTCTTTTCCATTTGCTGCTGTTGACAGCGTGTTTGCCTGTTCTCTGGCCTGCAGATGCACGTGATCTTCCGTAAAGATGGAATCTAGCTGAGACAACTCCCAGACTTTCAGAGGTAAGTCTGGAGAATTCCCATAGGGACAGAACTGTAACAGACCAGATCTTAAGAATTTCCTTTTCTGAACTAGTCCTCTAATGTGGGCATACTTGGTCATGGGAGCAAGGTTAAGTGAGATCCAAGTATTTGGTTTTAGAAACAAGTTTCTGGTCTTCACAATTGGGAAGCAACTTGAAACACGGCACGTTTCTAACTCCAATTATTTAATTACAGTGACTTAGTTTTCCTCCTACAAACACCTTTTACAAACACCAGTCTGTAGGAAAAAAAAGCTGATCTGGGTAAAAATCTCATCAGTCAGGAGGCCTGCGTGTAGTAACGGGAACAGTGCTGAAACATGTGAAGTCATTTCCACTCCTGACATCCTGGACAGTCATTAATTACCTGTGCTGGCTATGACTCCTGCTAGCTGTGTGGCAGAAGGCAGCAAAAAGGCACAAGACAGTCTCTTGACACGAGGAATAAGGAGTAGCATCTCTGCATTGTTATCTGTGCTATTCTTAGCTTCTAAAACCATCATTATAACGCATCTGCTCTATGTAACAGAGGGTGATACCTGCTTACTTCACAAGATACATTTGTGATCTAAGGCACTTTAAAAGCCTGAGATAGATTAATCTAAAATAACTCAAAATGCAAATGCAAACTAATCCTTATGGTTGCTAATTCTGAGGAAGGATAAAAACCATTACGGATCCCATCTGAAATGGCATTCAGTTATAAAACTTGCGCCCCACAAATATACAACTAAGGATGTGCAGACTGCTCAAGAAGTCTGTTTTACAGTCTTTCCATGTAATTCCCCGAGTGACTCCTCAAGATTCTTTCAGTTGGGTAGAAAATCCCTTTATGAATCATCCTAGCCTAAACCACTGCTCGTGTCTTCAGTGGATGTCCCTATCAGACCTTTTATAGATGAGAGACGCTATCCAAGCTCTTTAGCACCAACCTATTAGCCAGAAAGCCAGCCTGACACTCCTTCAGCATTTAACATTCATGAAATGCGACTCAGCTCTGATCTTTAGATTTGTATCACGTAGCGTGACAATCCAGCATTTGATTAAAACAAATGCAATTTCCCAAAACTTGTAATTGTCCTGTTGCAAGAAGCTGGTAGATGCTTTTCTAAAGTATTAACAACCGAAAGGAGGCTTCTGCACAAGCTGGACTGTGGTAAAAGGCTGTTTGGCTTCATGCAGTACAGCCTAATTGCATGGGGTAAAGCTCCTGGAGCTTCTCCGATGAGGTCAGTTAGCCCTCGGACCTGTCAGCAGGCTCTCGGGCTGAAACAACAAGGCTTTCCATTTTAGTCCTGGCACTTGCCAAAGTTATTTAAGAGAAGTGTATGAACAGTCTAATTTTAAGAAAAGAATGTTTATAAATAACATCACGTGATACTTGAACATTCCAGAACACTTGAGAACAAAACCATCTGATGTTTGTTGATACCTCAGTTTTAAGAGCTAACTGCGTCTGAAAGTTCAGAACTTTCCAGAGATGCAGAATACCAACACAAACAGGAACTTTAGGAGTCATGCTATAAATTTCAGCTAAAACACTACCAACGCTTCAGTTGTTTTCCCGTTCTTCTCTAGCTTCCAAGTACTGAGGGGAAAAAAAGCAACTTAGAGGGACAAACAGCAAGGTGTGTTTTTTTAACTACAAACTGATTGGCTAAGTTTTTTTTTTTACTATTTTTGTCTACTTATTTCTTAAGCTCATAATTAACGGTGATTCTACCACTGCACCATAACATTTTAACGGTTCATCATCTGCTGAGCTCTGCTTCTGATTTCGCAATACCAGAACTGCATTAGCTCAAATACTCCCCCCAGAATTACACCCGTGACCACAGCAATTGTTTTTTGAGGTAAGCATTTAGAAGAATAGACTTCTTCCAGTGGTCCCTACACAAATGCAGAGGAATGCTGAGGATAGGAAAAATATATTAAAAGGTAATTGGAAAGTGAGAAGTCACAAGTGGTACCAGAACAGCTCAGATAAACTTCAGCATTAATGAGAGATGATTTGCAACCTGTCATGTTTTAATGCTTTTAACTACATAAAGGAAAGACAACAAGAGACTGGTGGAGGAACTCAGCTCTAAGGCCAGTTTTGTTTCACATTGCAGCAATGACCTGGCTGCAGAATGCATCCTCAGCACGTTCACTGATGGCATTAGACTGGGAGGTGCTGCTGCCTCCCTGGAGGGAAGAGAGCCCTTGCAGAGGGATCTACGTAGACCAGAGCATTAGACAATGAGAAATGGCATGAAATTCAGCAAAGGTAAGTGCTGGGTGCTGCAGGTGGGATGAAGCAATGCCAGCCATGGGTACCCACTGGGGTGCTGGCATCTTCTCTCTGCTCTCTCCTGCTGTGATTTCCACTGGACAGTATTTAATGAAACATATAAGCGGTGATGGGAACAAGTCATCTTTCCCTCTGCAAAGTCCACATGAAGATTAATCATAACTTCCTACCAGTTTAGAAGAGGCTTACACCTCAAAGCTTCTCTTCTCGTTCTGTGCTTCAGTGTCTAACATAGGACTGTTTTGTCAAAAGCCACAAGAACATTTTCAAGATGTAGAGAAAAGGCAGTGAAATCTGTGTTGTTTATGCACATCCTATAATTCGATACACTACACTTACCCACTTAAAAACCTGTTAGTGACCACAGCCATGTGAACACAAAACAAATACTCTCTTAATTCTACTTAATGGTTTCAGCATGATTTTGGGAAGTCACTCAGACTTCTGCCATGTTTTTCCTTCAAAGCCCATGTGGACTTCTTCATATAGACATGTTAGGGTATGTAGGGCAGTCAAATGAAAAAGGGGCTCCTTCCCCAGCACAAGCCACTGCTTTGAAATAAGGCTAAAAATCCTGACTAGCAAATATGACATGCTTGTAGGAAAACCTAAAAGGAGCATATGCCGTGAGCAGTATTAGATACTTCTTACAATTGCCACTTTCTCTTTCCCTCTCCTTTGAAAAGAACTAAGAAAAAGTGATCCCACCATAACGTGTTGGTGGTAAACTTGACCTTGTTGCTTGTTTCTTCCTTTAACCTTCCCTAAGAGGCGAATAACTGAGGCTGCGGGTGCAGAGATTACCCCTGGCAAATCCCCTGTTACCCCCCAGACATGTTCCCTAGGGACCTGACTGCTTTTTTCCCCCCGTTATTGGGTCTGACCCGTGGTTATCTGCTCGGGCTCAGCCTGTGGCTGCAGCTCTTGCTGTTTCACAGCCGTCTGGCGGTGCCGTGGCGCTGCAGAGGGGCGAGCACCCAGCCCCCAGGCGCACCCCCCAGCACCCTCAGGTGCCCCCCAGCACCCCCACGCACCCTTCGGTGTACTCGGCCTGCAGCAGGCCCAGGTAGGCCTCCCACTTGTTCCCCACGATCTTCCCGCACGTGAAGCACCTGACGGGGATGATCATCTCTGCTCGGCACCTGGAAGGGATTAAAAGACACGAAAATAAATAAAAATAAAAAATACAAC
The DNA here is from genome assembly GCF_011077185.1 of Oxyura jamaicensis. Classification (NCBI taxonomy): domain Eukaryota; kingdom Metazoa; phylum Chordata; class Aves; order Anseriformes; family Anatidae; genus Oxyura; species Oxyura jamaicensis. The sequence continues at coordinate 9,545,672 of NC_048897.1, read as the reverse complement.
AAAACTTAAAACAAACAAAAAAACTTTAAAAGCCCCCCCCCCAAAGTTAAAAAAAAAAACAAACACAAAAACCTTTAAACAAGTTAAAAAAGCCATAAAATCTTAAAGGCCCTAAAGCCTTAAAAACCCTAAAGCCTTAAAAAAAAGCCTAAAGCGTTAACAAAAAAATCCCTAAAACCCTAAAAAATAGCCCAAACCTCCCCCCAAAAGCCCTAAAACCTTAAACAAAAGCCCTAACCCCCCCCCCAAAAGCCCTAAGACCCTGAAAAGCCCTGAAACTCTAAACAAACAAACAAACAAACCTAAAACCTAAGAAAACCTCAGTAAAACCTTAAAAATAAAAACAAACCTAAAACCTTTTAAAAAAGCCCAAAACCTTTCCAAAAAAAGCCCCAAACCCTTTAAACAGAAGCCCCCACCCCCCCCCGTTCCGGCGGCCGGGCCGGGCGCTGGGGCCCTCCCGGCGGCCCAGGCCGGTCCCGTGGTCCCCGGGTTCCCCCCCGCTCCCGCTCCCCCGTCCCCCCGTTGCGGCCCGTCCCGTGCCCGCCTTGCCGCCCCGCTCCCGGCGCGTTCCCTCCGGGCAGCCAAGGGGGGCGCTGAGCTCGCCGCCGCGCGGGGAGGGGCGGGCCGGTAGCGCCCTCCCGTATGGCGCCCCGCGAGGGTCACAAGAGCCGGCGAGCGGGGCGGGCTCGTGAGCGCTTTTCGCGTGTGCGGCGCCGGGGCGCTCGGAGCGCCGCGACAGCGACACCGCCAGCAGCGGGGGGACAGCCGCCGTGAGCCGCCCGGGAAGCGGACACTTGTTGCGCTCCTGCACGGCCCAGGTACCGGGGCGGCGGTGGGGAGAGCAACAGGGGGCTGGGGGGGGGGGGGGCGTTTTGGGGCTGGGAGTTGGGGTTTGGGGTCCTGGGGGAGGGGGGCTGGGGTCCTGAGGGGGGGTTATGGGGTCCCCAGGGGGGATTTGGGGTCCTGAAGAGGGGTTTTGGGGTCTTGAATGGGGGGATTTGGGGTCCCGAGGAGGGGGTTTGGGGTCCCAGCGGCCGCCCCTGGGGCTGCGCGTTGGGGTCCCAAAGGCTGGGGACCCAGAGGAGGGTCCCCAAGTTGTGGGGCGAGAGGGGCAGTGAGCCCTGAGCACAGCACTGGGACCAGCGCCAGCACCAGGAGCAGCCACTTTAGGCACCGTCCGTCCGCCTCCAGCCAAGGGATGCCTGCCGTGATGCTCCCGAACTTGGCGGGGCCGCGGGACTGCTCAGCGGACCCCGCGCTGGAGCACGAAGCCCCCCGGTGCTGCCCCCCACTCACAGCGCCGCGTGTCCTCGGGCAGAACTGAAATTCGCCAAAAGTGCTTTATTTTCCCGAGTTAACGCAGTGTACAGAGCCTTCGCCATCAGGCATCTAAATTATCGCGTCCTAATGCCCGGCTCACGCTAATCCATCTCTCCCGACTGCTCGGCTTTTGAGCGGCTGGAGGATCGACCCTCCGCGCGGAAACGTCAGCCCCGACTCGAACCGTACAGGAGCAAATAGTTTCCTTTCGACGACCGAGGGCTTGGGGTTGTTCGAAGGCGTTTGTACAACTCGGATCGCTGATGAAAAGACGGTAATTTTTGCAGTCCCGGGAACAATTACACTCGGCTGCGAAGGGAGCGAAATGACTTGGCGTGGAGGGTAGATGAACCTCCTGCGATCTGTAGATTATTATCATTACTGTTATTTTAGACCAGTGGGAGCCAAACTGTCTTTTCTTTTCCTCTTTTGATTTATTTTTGGGGGGGATTGAGAATTTGGAGGCTGTGCTTTGATGCATTTTCAGCACCAGGGCTCCAAAGTAATTTTCATGTTGAGCTGCGCAGTGAAAGGCATTTGTATTTGGAGCCAGGGATTTGCAAGTGGGAGTGAGAAAGAGGGGCTGTCACAGGGGCTTCGTGGCAGAGCTGCGTCGTTAGATCGAGGTCAGCGTCTTACAGCTGCCTGGTGCAAACGTGCCTGTCTGTTTCCAAAAACAAAAGTGAATTTTAACTTTCAGACTGAGTTCTCAGATATAACTTTGCATCTTTTTTTTTTTTTTTGGAGGGAACTTAGCGCTGCTGTTCTCGGAGCATGTGTGTTTATGTCCTTTCTAGATAACCTGTGTCGACTCGGTGAGGGGTTTAATGACTTGATAGGTCTTTTCTGGCCACAGTTTCTCTGATCCTAAAAAATGTAAGGATTTTTATGATCTGTGACCTGGAGAGAGTGCTGCATACCGAGAACATTCTCTGCTCAACTTCATGTATTCTCTGCTTAATCCAACCATTTGCCAAACCACAGAAGTCTGCTTGCTGGGGGGGGGGGAACTGTGCACGCGTGTGACTGTTAATGATCCCAGGGGTGTTTGGTGGGCTGCAGCTAATGCCACTTAGGGTGGTCACTGCTGCTGCCTCGTCAGGAGTGAGCCCCAGTTTGTAGCAACTCCTTTTTTGCAGGTGAGCTGGGTGCTGCTGATACTCAGCTGTTGCAGTTTGGTACTTGGCAAGTTTAGGTCTCTTAAGCCTCCTTCTGAAGAGGAAGGGAACCTGGAAGAACTGGAGGATGAGGTCTCTTTAAGCATCCTTCTGGTAGCAGTTGGCGTTACCCCTAATCCCAGAACTGCATGGATCTTCCTTACGGTGTCTGTAAGTTCTCATCCCCTTTTTGGTCTCTTGCTGCGTTGAGCAAGCAGCAGTTCCCAGACCTCTGATTCTTCAGGCTTTCAGACAGTAGTGGGGGAGCCATGGGGGGCTCCTCAACGCTGAGCAGAAGAGCCTCGCCTAGAACTAGCTGAGCTGGAGGTCTGTATGCTGCTTTTCTGATGTGCTTCTGCCTTGTGAGGCTTTGTTGGGGGCACTGCAGATAATTTGTCCCTCTCCGTTAATGCTGTGCAGGCTTTCATCCTGTGATGTGGACAACTTTTGAAAGCCACTGGCATTCTGCCCCACCATTGCTCAGTGTTAGCATTTCAGGGGGGGCACTTAGGTGTACAAAATGCAGCTGGGCATGATTGTTCCACGGCACTCTTAGCACTGACATCCCAGGCTTGTGACCAAGGAGTATGTCCTCCTCCCTATTCTGCCATCCACAAAACGTAAGGGAAAATATTACTGCTTGTTTAAAAACAAAACAAAACCACAAAACCACATGCAACTTGTCTCCCCCCCACCCCACCGAAATGACCTGGGTGACTGAACTAATCTTAAAATACTTGGGTAGTTCTGAGTGGCTGTATGACTTCCTGCTCCTCGCGTTGGCAGACTGTGTCTTTCCTGACCTTATCGCTGTAACTGGGGCTGTAGGAAGAAGTCGTGGGATCTCTGTGTTTGGACTGGGAGCGTGAGAAACTGGGGCTGTGGGGCTGAGAACTGGGTTTGTTTGTATTCTGTGGGCTGCACTTGGTCAAGGTGGGGTGCGCACCCTCTCTGGTCTCTGCTTTTCACCTGCAATTGTTTCTGGCCTCCTGACCTTGTTTCTGCAGGGTGTAGGTGATCCCCAGCACTGAAGCCCTGGGTCTTCAGAGGCCTGATTTGCCTGTTAGGTAGCAGTCGTGTTGGAGGACAATGAATTGCTGTTTAAACTGAAGACGTTTCAGAGGAAATTTTCAGTGAAATAACATTTTTTTGTGCTGTAGATGTTGACTTGCAACTTCCTAGAACTCTGTGTGTAGCTGTGCTGGCTCGGTTTGGAGCTGAGAGCTCTGTTTCCTGTCTCTTGCTGGGGTCACTTGGAGAAGGAATGTTATTGCTTCCCATTCCGTCTCTGACTAACGCACCAGAACCGTGTGTGATCACAGAAGTTAGTGGTATCACGTTGGTTTGGTGTTGTACGCCACACGTTATGGCGAGCTGGAGTGGAAGAACGCTTTAAAAGATAATAAATTAACAAAAATCCTTGTGTGAATGTTGAAATGAGAGATGAAGTTGGGCGTTCATTAGTCAGGAGCTGAAATGTGGCACGGAAAACTTAATGAATAAATACTCAGCAGTGGAGAGCCAGAGGGAGAGGGAATATTTATTAAAAAAAAATAATAATAAAGAAAGGCAAGATGAGGCTTGGCTGGGCTGCTCTTTTCTCAGCCATGTTCTCTACTCCAAATCTACCAAATCCAGGTTTACTGTTGGACTTCCTCCAGCCCAGGCTAACAACCCAAAATTGTCACTCATCCTGTTCCACGCCAGGAAAAGGGGCTCCTGCTGACGCTAGCCATGGTGACTCTGGAAGGACTTCCCTTCCTTCCCGTAAAGCTTCCAGGATCACAGAGCAAAGCCTAAGCTGGAACCTACTTGTTTTGCCCTTGAACTGGTGAGTGGGAGGCTTTCTGACCCATGTCCTCCCCGTGCTGCCTTGATTGGAGATGGCTTCGTGTGCGATGATGGGGAGGTGGAGAAAGCCATGGGGGAGAGGCAGGGAGGATGGAAGGAGGAAAGACTCGCCTGCTCGGTACAGCTTCGTGTTGTTCAGCTGCCCCATATGCTGTTTAATAGCTGCTCAGGCCCTTGGATTTAGCGAAACAAATAGAGAAGCTGCTAAGCAAGTGAGAACGAAGAGAACCATCCCTAAGCCGGGGATGTGACTGCAGCTTCGCAGTAATACCAGACAAGCCTGATGGTGCTGATTTCATTAAGAGCAACATTCAGGGCCTCAAAGCAGGGTTTAATACTACTATATATTTTTTTTCGTAAATATGCTGACCTTATCTGGTAAGCCTGTAATATTTGTTGCAATGAAGAGCAGCTGCTGCATAAATACATATATAATATCAGTTGCCAATTCCGAAAGCTGTGCTGAGACCGTGACTTGTTTGAAGTGGGGTTGCTATTAAAAGGCAGGTGGCAGGATGTTTATTTTACACCTTGTTAATTGCTTGTTTTTCCTGCTGTAATTGGCTTCCTAATGGGGGCAGAATGCTCTTGGTTTTGCACACAAAGCTTCATTAGTGACAACCGATGGAAAGGATTCGGAGGGTGGGATTTGTGTGAAACATATATATTGAGTAACAGATGTCTCTGCTAAACAGAGTGTACGAGGAAGTCCCACCGATGCATCCAGAAACGCAAATGCTGTTCCCTAAAGCGATTTAAGGTGTCCTTGGGTTGGATGTGAGGCTCGCTGCCTGTTACTGGGGAAGGGGGGCAGAAGCAATGCTCCGTGTCACTGGCCAGGAGCCAGGTGCTGGGGTGGTGCTGGGAGGTCCCGGTGGTGTGCACGGACTTGGGAAGATATCCTTAAGGATCTGCACGGTGTGCCTTAGGGGTTGCTTAATAAACTCATGTGTCTGTAGGTGCTGCTGAAGTTGGTGGGTGGGTGTCATTTTAGGGGTGTGTGCATATATATATGTGAGTATATCATGTATGTATAAAATGAATATTGAAAAGGTAAGATAGCCCTTCTAAGAAATGTCTTCTCATCCATAGTCCCCCGCCTGCCTTTTTCTTCCTGATAAGAACGCAGTTGGGATGGAGGAGGCTGGATGCTTCCTCAGAGACTGGTATTTAACTGGTTTAGGACTGGTTTTAGTGGTCATGGTCGTTCTCAGCAAGGTCGCATCATGCTAAAAGTGTCATGCTTGCCAACCTGGGATTGACATACTTCATAAGAAAATGCCTGTGTTACATGAATACATCACGGCCTAATTGAGTGCTTCTTGTTGGGGGGAGGTAATATCCCGAGGCAGCATTTTAATCAGAAAGATCACAGGAGCTGCCCATCAGCTCTGCTCTTCCCTGCAAGTGTCCTCAGATGACAAAATAATCCCCTTTCTTGGGATAAGGCTTTTCATTTCTGCACAATCTTTCTTTCCAGAGCAAAGGACGGACTGTGAAGTCGAGGTGAGGGCATGTCAAGTATTAATGTGTGAGCACAACATCCCAGAGCTGCTTCTTTCACATGGTGAAAGCAGTATGTGCCTTCCTGTTGAGCTCGTGGGTGCCCTTTTCTCTGATGTACTGCCCCAATTTGGCTGGGAACTTCTTTCTCTGGGTGTACAAGCAGGTTCTCTGCCAACCATCTCATATTTAGAGAGACTGCAGCAAAGCAGTCCTCTTTTAGTAGGCTACCCTGGCATCTGTGAGGCCCTGAACCCTCATGAAAAGGAATGGGGGATTTTCTAACTTACTTTTGAAGCCTCATTGCTGAGGCTCCCATCAGTGATGATGGATGTTTTGGAACAAAGAACAGAAGAGCATGCTCTGTGGAGGGCTGTCCTCTGGGCCTTTTGGGGATGCTTATGTCTGTATTTAAATGTGCCGCTTGGCTTTTTCCCTCCGTCTGTCTGCTAGCCAATCTTGCATCGTGCATGCCTTGTTGGGAGCAGGAATAAGGGATGGCCAGGAGCTGGAGCGGATCCCTCTCGCCAAGTACCTCGTCTCTGATGGTGGCCTGTGGCGGCTGCTGAAGGTGGCATCCCGCTGCATTACCACCGCGCTCTCGCTTTCAAGTTGTGTTTTATGTGTTGTGAAAGGCTGTGTCTGTAGCCTTGTTTCAGAAGTGCCTGCCTAGGGAAGGGACCGCAGCTCCTCTGATTAAAACCACTGGCTTGTGTGCATCAGCCTGCTGTGTCTGGGTTAAAGTGCTATGCGTGAGCTGGGTGTCCTAAAGCAGCCCCAGAGCTGCCCCCGCCATGTGCTGCCTTGTGGTGACAGATAATTATTCCTGAAGAAGTCTCTGTTGGCACGCAGAGCCGCAGACCTCCCAGTGTGGACGTGGGGAAGAAGATGGGGCTGCTGCAGAGGACGTGACGTTACCGCTCAGGTGGGTGGGCTGCCGTGCACCCATCGTCATACTGTGGTTATTGAGCTGCTCTTTCTGAAATTAAAACCAGCCAAATGTTCTGTAGAGTATTAAGAAGCACTGTTTTTGTGCCTCTGATCAGATTAAGTACGGCGCTTGGTGTGTCCTTCGGGTGCCAAAGCTGCTTGGCTCGGCGATTCGCGCCACCTAAGGCTGCGTTAGGGTGACGAGCTTCATCTCATGGGGATGCTGAAGCTATCAGGCTGCAGAGCTGGTAACCACGGGGGTCCCGCGCTCAAACTGCGGATTCTCAAATGAAATTTTGCAGAAGTGATGCAGTTTGTATGAGTGAATTTCTTTTTGTTTGAGTAATGGTGGCTTTTTTTTCTCCAAGAAGTGTTGAGGTAATGTGGTGGTAGATACGTGCACTGTGACTGCTCTGCAGGAAGGAAAGAAATTACTGCATGTTCTGTGTGAGAGGCCGAGGACTGTTACTTTTCAAGCGAGCAAAGGGGAAGAAGCCTTTACATTGCTGTAGCGTTCTTTATGAATATGGATTTTGAAACTGTTTCGCTTGCATGTGGTTTTCTTTTTCGTTCAAGAGCCAGTCCCAGCATTTTAATCACAATGCAGCATCGCAGGAGCAGCAGAGGGCTGGGGAACAGGGGGTGTAGCTGCACTAGGACCAGAAGGATTAGGGAGGGTCTCCAGCTTGCTGCAAAGATGCCCTGAGGCCTGCATGCTGTGAAGCAATGTGTTGGAGCTGGGACTGAGCAGAGGAGAGCTAGCTTTCCTGGAGTTTTCCAGCATCTCGTCCCCAGCCAGCAGCTCTAGTGCTCTTCAGCACGTGTACAGTGCTTGGGTATGCTGTAGTGTAGTGGGGCAAATAGTCAAAAAGCTTGAATAAATGCAAGATGCAACAGCAAGCTGACTTGTGAATGTCCTGGTTGAGGTGTGTTGCCTCCTTAAAACTAGTAAGTGATAGCACACGTGGCATTGCCTCTGTGCACAGCTAAATCGCACCCGCATGTGCATCAGGGAGCTGTAATTCAGGAGCCTGTTCTGAAGGGCAGCAGCTCCTTTGTCTGGTGTGACACGCTGCTTCTGCTGTTCTTGCTGGTGGTGGTGTGAGGGAATAATAAAATAAAGCCTTCAATCATATGACCTGATCAGAGAGGGCTGGCTGGAGTGATTGATACGTCTTCTCGGAACAATAGGCTGCTGGAGCTGTGGCCGGGGACTGATGGGTTTGGTTGGGGTTTTGTGTTCCTCTTTTGATCTCACTGTTCCTTTACTTATGCCAGGTTGCAATTTTGTTTGCAGCTTGCCTTCAAATCCCTGCCTGATCTAAAATTGTACTCACTTTCAGTCTGAAGGGATATACGTAAGAGAATCCTTAAAGCTATCTGCAGAACAATTTTCCCTGTCTCCCTTAGGATATTTTGAGGACAAGCACCCAAGCCTTCTCCCCTCCTGAATCATTCTGATTCCTTAAATTGACTCTCTCTGAAGTAGGTGTGAAAATGTAAAAACAGACATCTTTCACCTTTACATGTCCCTGGCCTGATGAGTGGCAGGCTGAGCAAATGGGCTCGGGTTCTCTTCCCCATACCCAGCCTCTTCTTGCGGGCTGCCTGTATGGTCTCACCAAGCTCCTTCTCTTTGCTTCATTTATGGCGTTTGCTGTTCTCAGTAAGAAGATGAAAAGCTTAACATTAAGGAAGTGCTGTATTTCACGAGAGAGCTTTTTGTGTTTGCATTGAGAGAAACCCCTGAAAATAAACTTGTGTGTGGTTCTGCTTGGCTCTGTAATAACTGAACAGAGGAGGCTTTAGTGTTGGTGAATGTCAGCATACAAAGGATGCCACCTGTCTGCATCTGGGCCAGAGGTATATCTGGATATTTGTGCAAAGGAGATGTATTTTTCTGCTTCCTTGAGCTACATCCCTGGTGTATGGGGTCAGTTTAGAGCAGGGATGCTCAATCTTCTTAAAATGTATGCCGAAAGAATGTACTTTCCCTTCCATCCTCTTCTCCTTTTGGAGCTGCAGAACAAAATAGTATGGTGGTGAAAGCATTGCTCCTCCCCAGCCCACGTGCCTTGCGGATGGAGGAAGGGTTTGGGGAGCACAGGAGAGCCACGGCTGCTCTCTGAAGGTGTTTGCTTCCTGGTATCGAGCAGTGCCAGCTCAGTGGCCTCTTCCAAGCACTCCTGGCTGCAGCCACAGTGGGAGTGGGCTGGGCCGCAGTGGCTCTCCCTGTGCTGCTACTGCTGCTAAGGCATTTTGCCTTTGTTAGGGTGAATCGGGGCATCTGGAGGAAAGGGACTGTGAGATGACTAGGACTCTTCTCTTGCACACACAACAAGACTTCTTCCTTGGAGAAAGGACAGTAAGATGCCTCTGTGCTAAAAATCAAGAACTGCCCTGAAGCTCCCGCACCCCTGTTAGAGGTGAGGGCAAAAAGATCCGTGTGGTGCAAGCTCAGAAGTAGAAGAGGAGATTTCTTCATCTAGATGCAGCGGTAGGGTTGTGAATCATTTGTTTTCTGAAAGTCTTCTGCGATCTCTTACTGTTCTGCTGGGATTTTGTTTGTTTGCTCTCTGTGTCAGTAAATGACCATTTCATTTTGGCAGCGCCCTACTGTTTAAATTATGGTTAGGGCCAGTTTTCTGTGGACCTGCTTAGCATCAGTTTTGTTGCTTGCCTGCATTCCTTCTCTGCTGCGGGATTGTCATTGCCATGCCTTTTGGGTGTCCAGCTGTCGGCTGGTCCAACTCCTAGGGCTTGAAAAGCTGTTTGGGGATTCCTCTGGGAGCCTTAGGGAGTTACTGGAGAGAAGTCAAATTCTCATAAGTTCCTGAGAAAGCTGTCATAAGCCTTGTGGCTGTTGGGTTACAGCCAAGTGCTTTGTTCATGGGACCCATGGCGAGCCATTGCTAGACAATAAAGGTTTCAGGTTCCTTTGTTCTGTCTTATGAAAGAAGACCAGTTCTGGGCCAGGATGGCATTGTTTTGGTTGGTGCAAGAGCATGCAAGATTCTCTATATCAAAGAGTTTACATTTTAATAAGCTTTGCTTTTCTGGCTTTTTTTTTTTTTTCCCCCATTCCCTAGCGCTTTTTCTTCATGCAGTCAGTTTGCCTGCTGCAGGCTGGCTCCATCCTGGCAGTGATTTATCCAAAGTTACACTGTTTTTATACCCGGTGGCTTTTGGCAACTGGAAGCCCCATTTGCCATGCAAAGTGCTGGTTCTGATGGCAAATGCTGCCATGGAAGAGCCAGCTGTGCTTTACTACTGCCTTAGTTATTTGTTGCAGTGGGGAAAAATGGTTTTCATGGGCCCCCCCCCCCCCCCGTGGTATTTCCTTAGCTATGTGTCTATGTGTATATATATAGCTATAAACTCTGCCTGCTGGTGACATTTCTGTTGGGCAGGCTTTTGTGGAAGTTATAGTTGGCTCTGACCCTGCATATTTGCTCTCCATCCTCAAAGCCTTTGCCAGCTTGTTGTCCCCTTGTCTGCCCTCAGAGAAAGGGGAGAAGTCAAAGCGAGGTTGTTATTTGCCTCTCAAGTTTCCTTTATGCTGCTGGCTCAGGTCCTGCATTGGGGTGGATAGTGTTTGGTACAACCAAACTTTGAATAAGTAGTGATGAAGACTTCATTTCTCGTGGGATGGTGGTACTTCACCCAGCAGCTTCCTTTCTGTGGGTGTCTTGCTGCAATTGCTCTTCTGGTTTTTGCTCTGCCCAGTTGCCCTACATCCTAACCACTTAGGAAAATCAGTTGGATTCAAGTTGTCCAGAACGGTACAGAAATGTCAAGAATGTGCATTCCAAGTAATTTCAAATACTTAAGTTTAAAATGAAGGGTGTTGGTGCGTTGAAATTGTTTGATACATCTCTCTGTTTGGGACTGAGCTGGGATGGAATCCAAACCAAACCATGCAAGATCCCTGGAGGGAAAAGCGCAGAGCAAATTGGAGGTAGAAAAGTCAGCCTGAGCTTCGCTTTGGCTTTGTCTTTGCAGTCTTTGAATGCGTGCCAGCTATGGATGAACGGCAGTAAGACAAATATTTAGGTGCTGCTGTACAGCCTATGGAAGCTTGTATTCAGTGACACGCTTTATAGATTTCATACTGGGTCTGAAAAATTGTGTTTCCATCAGAATCCGCATTACTTAATTTCAGTACAATGTTCTGCCAGCCTTGAAACGTGTCTGCATTTGCTTGCAGAGAGCTTGCTCGGATTCAGGGCTTGGTTCTGTTTATTTCTTTTTTCTTTTTTTTTTTTTTTTTTTTTTTTTCTTTTTTTTTTCTTGGCTTGCATTCTGCAGATATAATAGTAATAATAAAAAGTCCCAGAAAATCCTCTCCAGTATGTTACTAGTGCTGATTATGTTACTAGTTACTGATGATTTTAGCAGTCACTGAAGGCTGTGGTACTGCTTTTTTTGTTTTGTTTTTTGAATCAAGAACTTACAGTGATGCTTTTGAAACATCTGAAAACTTACATGATTAGCACTATATTGGGGCTAAGCATTTGGTCAGCTATGTGGATGTCAGCAAATAAGTCAAGTGATTGGTTTCGGAGCCCTGGCTGAGAGCTGGAGTGTAAGGGAGAGATGTCCTTGGTTCATAAGTTTCGTATGAAGGGTCAGAGTGCCTGGTGTGCGATGGGTCTGGTACTGGGCTGCTTGGGCAGGGCTGGGACCGGGTGTAGCGAGGAGGTGATGGCAGCGGGGTGGGAAGATCCTCTCATGCCTCGGCAGGGCGGGCTGCTGCGGAAATATGAGGTAACGGGGAGCTGGGAGCTGTGAAGGAAGCCAAGCAGGGTTTTGCTTGGATGTAGGGGTGTGGGGATGATGGGAATTGAGGGCTGAAGATTTTGACCGTAGGTGGTACAGTTTATTGACAGAAGTGGTAGGTGTCTTGAAAAACTTCTCTCTGTGTGTATAATGTGTATGCTGCTGTATGACTACATGATGCACGCGTGTAATGCTGCCTTCGTGGTGTCCTGCTGCTGCCGAGTGGGTCAGACCAGCTTATGCCAACGAAAATAAGTGAGCCCCAAATAACCGAGCCCCTCGTGACCTGTAAGGAAAGCAGCTGTGCAATCCTGTGTGTAGGGCCAGGCCGGCCCTCCCCGCGGTGCTGGGCGCTGCTCTTGGGCAGGCTGGAGCTGGCTGGGCAGACAGGCTGCGAGGCCGTCCCTTCTGCAGCCTCCCTACACACAGTCCCTGAAAGGGGCTCTTCTCCTAACTGTGGGCAGCGTGATTTTTTAATTTTTTTCCTCCCCCTCCTTTTCCCTGTCCCCTTCACCCCCAGTCACTGCAGGCAGCCGTTAGCTGTTAGACAGCCCCTAGCAGGCTTCTGCTCGGGAAGGTGCTGTTTTCCCTTGCAGTTCATGGCACAGGAGAAGAGGAATTGCACATATGGTATTTTGTTCCAGACTCTTTTTACACCCCTCCCATTTCATTTCAGATCTGTTTTTCTTTTTTTCTTTTTAAACGCTTTGCGGAAAAAAAGATGAGGCTCTAATGAATGCAGGAGGAAGGAGGGAAAAGGAACCTTCCCTCTTAATTTTCTGCTGCTTTTATGTCACCGATGAAGAAGAACATGGCCATCTCTGAGATGCGGAGCAAGCGCCTCAGCTTTGAGCTGTGGGATTGCTGAAAGGTGATGGCAGGGGTAGGGCTGGAGGGGAGAGGCAAATTCAGAGAAGCCGGGGCACTGAGCAGCAGGGAGCAGGGGCAGCACTTGACCCAGCTCAGTCCCCTGCCAGTTTGTACTGGCCTTTTTATTTTCTAATTCTGATAGAAGAGCAGAAGAGTGGTTGAAGAGGGTTAGTAGGATTCTTGAATGCCACCTTCTGCTTGAGAGAAGATGTCGAGCATTGCAGGCTTCTTGATGATGCTCCCTCGTTTCATCCTGAAGTCGTGTGCTGTTGTCAGTGATCAGCACTGCCTCTTCACTGTTTTGCTGGGGCTTATACAGCTGCTCTGGATTTAAGTTTTCTGCAGTACTTGAAACGTTTCCCTCACTTCCCCTCAGAGGAACATGTCCTAGGGTAAGGCGGTGTTGGGATGTGGGATCCCCTCATACTGCTGTCTTTGTCAGCAGTGTGCCGTGACCTGCTTGTGTTCTGGGAACACCCTCTGGTTATCAGAAGCGTTCACCTGTTGGCTAACTTTTTTGGGAGGAAGACCGAGCTTATTTTATGGGATGTGAGGCAGAAAGCATGAGTTCCCTAGCAAGGAAGTGAAAGAGCTGTGGCTCTGTCATGGTTTTGGCTGGGACAGAGTCAATCTTCTTTGTAGAGGCTCTCATTCTATCCCAGCCACAACCATGACAGGCACGAGTCCGTTTTTATTTATTTATTTTATTTTTTTTTTCTCCACATTGCATCCACCTGGCTAACCTGTCTCCTGTTCAGTGCCTTCCTTCTTTCCTCCGAGTGTCTGAGCTGATCCTTGGATGAACATAAGAAAGTCACCATAGTGTTTCTGGGTTACTGATGCATTTCTGAGCCTTTTGGCAGGGACTGAAACTATCCTGAAGTCTCTGGGAGAATGATCACGGTATGGTCAACTATTCATGTACTTGACCATTGTTGACTTGACTATTGTTGTTTTTCTGATGTTTGTCCCTTGCCACAGTGTAGTTGCTATTTCCAAAAAGCACAGTTGTCTTAAAATGACAGTTCAAGATAAAGCAGAGTTTTCTTTGCTGGAACTTGGCAGAAGGCTGCATTTGTCTTTGTGCATGTGGCATGGGTTGTAAACAAAGTTTGCCCTGCTGTTCTCCAAAAGGAGCCACAAAGAAGCTTAAAATATGCATTTCTGCATCCCTCTGGAGATTACTGTGCTTTTGCCATTTCACTTTCATCTGGATTGAGCCTCGCTATTCAGATTTAACAACAGTGCAGGCCAAGTTAGGGAGCATAATGTTGATCCTGCTTAGTTGGCTGTGTCTAATCCAGCTACTCCTAATATACTTTGGCTTGGATTCATGCCACTTAACTGGAAGGTCTAAAATAGGAGCTGGGAAGGTGTCTGTGCCTGGACAATGACTTGCATCTTGGTGGGAGGAGGTGTCCATCCCTCTCTCCGTTGACCACGGAGGAAGCTGACTGCTATGGTCTGCCCAACCTGGGTATTTTACAGGAGTGCCTGAAGCTGAATCAGATGGAGCCGAGCCTAATATCAGAGAGCCCGTGCAAAGCCTGGGACACCCGCTGTGCATGCTGCCTTCTGCTCCTTTGTTGCTACTTAGGTTAAAGGAAAATTCTGCTTATACTTTTGTTGGGCTCTTAAAAGCTTGTTTCCAGTTGGATCCCTTTTCTCCTTCTGCTTGTTTTTCTAGTTCTAAGGCTGTCCTGTACTGCTAGTAACGTGAAGTGGGGCGTATTGGTTTGGTTTTGCAGATGCATCTTGACCACATTTTGTGGATTACTAAGTTGGCTTCAAGCCAGGAAGTGTAGCTGCTGCTGCTAGCCAGGGCAGCTCGACAAGGAGCACTTAGCTGTTACTTGACTTTCATCACGTCACAGCACTTGCCCCCATCTCACACTGCAGGTGATGGTTACCTGAAGTCAGCCAGAGACATCATAATGACTTACCATCCTCATCACTATCACTTACCATCATAATGGTTACCTAACGTCAGCCAGAGGCAGTAAGGCAGAGCCTTGCATTTAGGGACTCCATGAGCAGATGGCACAGGAAGGGCCAGAGGATGCTGGTGATGCCTACAAGATAAAGCTTGGTATGCCCTCAGACTCCTCCTTTCTCTGGACGTTAATGCCAGTTGTCACCGATTTCAGAATCAAATCTCTCACTAAACCTCCCTACCCATTCCCACCCCCCACCTGAGAGCTGGAGGTGAGCAGAGGGACATCTCAGTCTGAGACTCTGCTAAGTAGATGAACTGAGAGGATGTTCTCCCTGGTGTTGCCATGAATTATACGTGATTGTGATGTACAATTCAACCACTGGGTGTCTCTGGGCTATGCAAAGCTCCAGGCAAGATCTAGACCCTAGAAAGCTGGTGCTCTTTTGAGGTTGCGGTTTAGGACTTGCTTTGAAGGATGTTTTGTTTCTGTTTGGGTTGACCACTCAGAACATGGCTTCCCCACCCTTGGGAAATGGAGTGGGGCTGCACTGTGTGGTAAGGCAGCACTGTGGGTTGTGAATGGTCCTGCCTTGCCATGGTCAAGGGGAAGCAAGTCCCCCAGCCTGACTTCACTTGATCGCTGTGTCTGAGCACCATGCACTGAGTCTGCAGAAGGTCTAAGGGAGGAGGATGTTAGCACTGCAGCTCTACTACCTCTTCCTAACTACTTGGCTTTTTTCTCTTTCCTTCAGCAGCGGTAAGCTTACTCTTGCATGTACATTCAAGTAGATAATTAATCTGTCTCTCAACAAGGCTTTGCTAACCACAGTATTTTCTTCAATTCCATGGAAGGAGTTACTTTTTCATTATGATGCTGGAAGGGTAAAAGGCAGCCTATTCTCTGCTTTAAAAATGCCATGACAGAAGGTAAAGCTTTCATTAAACATGCCTGGCTGAATTTATATGCTTAAATATCTGAACTGCAGCTAATATCTTTTGAAAGAGAAGGAAAGAACACAGCTGTAATAGCCAGCACTTTTTGTTTGGATGGTTAATCGGTAGTATTCTTTTATCTGTTGCATAAAGAAAAATAATTGAATTAATTCCTTCATAGATTTATGCCGGGGAAAAAAAACAATTGTCTGTTGCTGTAGGGTAGTTCTCCCCTTCTTTCCTACCCCTTCATCTTCCAGCCAATTAGGGGAGCTGACATCTCAGTGGTTCGCAGGTGGTGGTATCCATATTGTAGCTTTCCTTGTTACTAACTTGCCTGATGGGAGAACTGTGGTGGAATACCTGGTGGAACGGATCATCCATGGCAGCAGCTCTTTCCTGCTGATGCTGCGTTGAGCAGGTTCCTGATCATGCTGACTGGTCTGTTGTCACGAAATTGGTGAACTTACCAGCTGCTGGACACATTGCTTGGTCACATCACTTGCTTGTGGGCTGTTTGCTATTGAATTTCCACGCCTTTAGGTTGCATAAATGAGTGGGAAAGGATTGACCAGGGGTTTGAGCCTGCCTTGTCTGTGGTGGCATTGGTATGCTTTAGGGGTGGTCGGGGTGTTACTCAGTGCATTCCCGAGGCACGCCTGGAACTATCCCTGGGCATGGGATTAAGTGATTTCTAGATTTCTGGCGGTCATTGTAGTAAGAAGAGTGAAGGTGGGTGTGTCGAGACTGAGTAACAATAGTAATATATATATATATTTCTGAGTTGGTTTGATGGCAGCACTCGATGGGTGGGATAACCACTGCAAATCAACTGCGGGGTCGTACTTGGCTGTGCGGTGCAAAATAGCCTGCTTGGCAGCCCTGGGGGAGCTGAGAGTTGTCCCCCCGTATAAAGGTAAAATTCTGGTCAGCCTCCTGGCGATGGCTTTGTAGGACTGACTACAGGAGGCCTAGGCTTGCAGAAACAGACTGGAGCTCTGCTCGGAACTTCAGCACTTCACTGTGGCACATGGATGAGTGTCATGTTCATTGCTGGCCCTGCCAAATAGTTGTTGTGCCCTCAGTTAGGAGCTAATTGTAGAGCCAGCCCTAGCGATCGGCTTGGATAAGTGCCCCAGCTCTGGGTGCGTGGAGCAGTTCTGTGCTTGTCCAGGCTGTTTGGTTCTGGGACAGAGGTTTGCTGTTGGTGGCAGGAGAATAGGAGCTGGGAATCATGACAACGCCATCACCTCTGCACTGTAGGGTCAGAAGAGGATGCCTGAGCAAATGAGACAGAGCCCAGGAATTTTGGAACGAGAGGGGTTGAAATCTATGAATCCAGCTATTGAGCTGCAGCTTCGCAAAGAACTTATAAAATCTGCCCCTTGGCTTACCTTGGAAACTTTGAACCACATATAGGCACTAATCCGAGTTACAAGACCTGACAGTCGATTTGGCTTACTCCTCCTCCATTTTCAGCCTCTAAAGGTTATTTCATTTCTGTGGAGACAGAAGCTTATGCTTTACTGGCACCAACCCATGTGGCTGTCTGCAGCTGTAATCGGGAAGGAGGTGTTATGCTGCTAGATGTTCTTGTCACCACTGGGTTTCAAATAAAGGACTGGTTTGGCTGTTGAAAGGTGCAATATAAACTTGTTTGTTTAGATGGTTGAAAATACCACATCATGAAAAGGAATGTTTATGACAACAGCAATGACATTCCTGGCATCACCTGCCAAGCCCGCGGTAACAGAGCAGGAGCTGAACTAGGCAGGGCTGCATGGATGCAATGCAGATAAGCAGCCACCACTGAGGGGGTGAAAAAGGGAGCTGGGAAGGTTGACTATCAAGATACAGCAGAGTAAATACAGGATTTTTATTTTCTGTAACCCGGGTTCCTATTCAGCAAAGAGCTGAATTGGCATTTTCAAGCAAATTGTTCAGAGATACGTTTCCAAAGGCCACCTCGTCTCTGGAGGCGCAGAGAGCAGCACTTCAAAAGGCTTTCCAAATGTGTGTTATAGATTCCCTGTACCTACAGCGTCCATGGAGAATTTCCTCCCAGGTCCTTTGTAGTATTGTCCCTTGAACACCTTGGCTCTGAGCCCTGCCTTGTGTCTGCCTCACATAGCAAGGCCGAGAAGCACATGTCAGTAATTGAGGCCTGTAGGAGAGAAAACACCATGGTGGGGGGAACAAGGACTGTAGGAAGCAGTGAGCAGAATATGATGGTTGTGAGGCCCAAATGAGTGTGTAAGCACAGCGATAAATAAGGATGCCAGCAGCCCAGGCCACTTCTATCTGTTGGCAAGACCGCCCTCGCGTTGAGCAGCTTGGGACTTTGCTCTGGGCTGTGGAGGCAGGCCCATGGGGCTGCTGCGCTTCGTGGAGTCTGGCATGGAAAGCACAGTAGGGATTTGAAGGTGTTACAGGGATTAACTAAATGGGAACTTGAATGGCAAAGTGATCCTGTTATGCTGCTTAGGCTTGGCAGAAGGAGAGGTGTCAGGGTGATGCTGCAGTGCGTTTCAGAGCTGTGGGAGTTTGTGGCAGAGCAGGTGTGAGCACTCCACATCATGACTAAGTGATGTCTCGGCTGATGGAGAGCTGTTTTATTCCTTTCCCTTCAATGTTTTCTTCCAAATCTAATTTGCCTTAATTACCTATTTTCTCTCTTATTTACAGTTACTGATATCTTGCAATTTTGTGTCAGCATGTTCCTATCACAGGCACAGAGAAGAAAGAATTAGTCTTTGCCCTGCTGATTACCGGCGTCCTTGTAACATTGAGGCAGAGCTCCTGACTTCAGGACCGTGTACTCCAAATGGAAACAGATGGGCAGGGGATGTCTCTGGTGTACCTGCAGCTGGGCACAGAGCCTGGGTCTCCTAAGCACTTAGTCAAGCCTTTGGTGTGAGGCATTCAGTGCTGACCTGCTGGGTTTTGATCTTTGGTGTGGTTTTCATTTTGTATAAATTTGTAGTTGATACCTTCTGGGAATGACTCTTGTGTTATGGCTATTCAGCTGAAGATTTATTTTTTTTAACCTGGGTCTGCAAATAAATGGAATGAAAAAAGTTAGCAGGCTCTTCACAGGAAGTGGGGTTCTGCTCCTAATGCTTGTGGATGCTGCATGGGTTGATGCAAAGTCTGGATGAGAGAGGTTTCCAAAACTGTAGTAGATTGCAGGTTGGACTTTTTTTTTTTTTTTTTTTTTTTTAAATAAGATCTTTTGGTATTAAATTCCCATATGGAAGAGCCACTAAAGTAGATGAAATCTCTTTTCCTTATGCCACTTATTTAGGGAAAAATAGGGAAAAAAGTAGGGTGCTGATGACCTTGTAACAGACTTTGCTTGCCCATTTGGCTTACAGACAATTTTGGAAAGCACTAACAATGTATTTCTTAATCTGCGTAGGTTTACTCTCTGCTTTTCCAGTAGAAATGCCTTCATACTGCTTAGTTTCTGAACCGAGTCAGCGCACTTGGAAAAAGCTAGCCCAAGCCTTTCAGTCCAGATGATCCTTTATTATGCTTGTGATTGCCATTTCCTGCTGCCTCTCAAAGATATGTGCCCATCTATAGATGGGGGATGGATATAATGTCTGGAAAAAAACAAAACGGAACTCTAGTTATTAGATGAAGCTTTTCAGTCATTCTTGTTTTCCTCATCTAAAAATAGCTAAACAAAACCAACCACTTTCTTTTTTAAGACCTGTAGATTTTCAGAGGTGTATGCTTTCATTTCAGCATGTAACTGGAAAAAGCAGTCCCTGTGCTGGATTTGGTTGTTGTGCAAAGCCTCTCTAGTAGACATGAGGACTCTTGAAGACCTGGCCTTTGTGAAGGGAAGGAGGTATCTGATTGTCAGGTAACCGTATAATAGGGAATGGTATACAATCAAGCATGAATACGGTCCTGCACTACCCTGAATGTATGTAGAAAAATATTTCTCCTACCAGCCTTAAGCTCTGAATAGTTAGGAAAGTATATGTCAGTGTTCATTTTTTATCTAGTCAGAGTGCAAGCAGAAAACAACAGCATTTGCCTTAAAGTTCTTTTTTTTTTTTTTTTTTAATTGGCAGAATTTCTTATGAGGAACCCACGCAATCTATCTGGTCAGAGGACAGGGCATTGTGCATTAGCATATACATCTTTGCGCTCATTAAAGTGTTGCCCAATGCTGCTAATAAAACACTGGATTGAGGGCCAAAGCTTTATCTTTGTTCAGCCTGACTCCCATTTAATGCGCCTGCTTGCTTCTAATCTGTGTCCTGTTAATGTGCTTCAAAAAAAGTGCTCGTACATCCTAATCTAGGTTATTCAGATTCCACTGAGCTAGAACAATGAAAATATACTACTTGGTGTAACTTCCTTTGGGACACTTTTAAACAAGCATTTTGGAAGAGATGCCCAGCCTTTTGTGTTTCCCTTTCTGAACGGATCGCTAGCTATTGGGACTTAGGATGATGTTTCCTTGGGGCTGGGTCAGCTCCCATTGCTTTCTGCCAAGCACTTTGTATCTTCCAACAGTGTGGTCCTGGCCCATCGCAATGAATGCAACGCGAATTAGATGACGGGCTTGTGTGTGTACATCACCAGTTGATTTGCATTTAGTGCATTTTGGAAACTAATTTTCAATCGTCTAAGCTTAAATCTGAATTATGGAGTAGTTTACATGCAAGCAAGGAGGGCCTTGACTACAGTGACGGAACTTGGGATCCTGAGAGCAGGGAACAAGGCAAGAAACAGAATCACAGTCCTGGACTTGAGGTGAAGCTCTAGTAAAGCTTCCTGGAGCTAAGCAGGGTTTTGGTTATGTGCTGATGAGAAGAAGCACACAGAGAACACTGCACAAAAAACTAAACTGGCCGAACCTGTAACCTATCGGAACATCTTCCTCTCTTTAATTCATCTCCTAGGGAATGCTGTTCATTTGCTACTTCATTAGGCAAACCTGTTAGGGGTTTGGGACTAAAAGAAGTACTTTATTGGGGTCAGATGTACCTGAAAGAGGCTACAGCCATTGGTTGTTGCTAGGTTACACTTGTGTGCTGGCACAGAAAAAATCCTGCCTTGTGTGGTGTGGTGTTATGCGATAGGTCAAAATATTTCTCCTGCTGTATGATGTCAGTCACTTGCTGCTGTTGTGTAACAGGTGGATCACAGAGTTAATTTTTTGTATGATAGGTAGTAGTTGAACTCACTTCTGAGTCAGTCTGCTAACATATGCAGATCTTTCCTGATTCACACACTGGAAGTGAATAATGTATTTTTCTGCTGGGAATTTGCATTCCTTATGAACTACAATAGGAGTAGCGGCGTTTCTGAAGAAAGCCAATCTATTATTATTAAAAGAAATGGAAATTGGATGCCTCATTCAAAACTTTTGAAATGTGCTGTATAGGATGTGTCATTCTCTGTTCTCGCTTCAGGATGAATCAGCACAGGAATCCTGTTTTTAAGCACATGCCTGTATTACTGCTATTTGACTCTATTCAGGAATTCAGACAAAGGCAAGGGGCCAGCTTGCTCCTTTATCCTAGAGAGAAGATGCAGCGGTGCAGAGACAGCAAAAAGCCTTACACAGTCTGTGTCTGAGTATTCTTTCATCACATACTATTGTCCTTGAAAGCCTTCTCCTTGTAACCACAGGCTTACTAGAGGTTAGCCCCGGACGTTGGGAATATTGAGGTGGAACCAAGCAGTCTTGCTCCCGAGCTTGAAGTGAGCTGCTACTCTCACGGTGCAGGTCTAGTGCCTGCAGGTGAGGAAAACTAAAAAGTCTTCCAAACAGAACTTTTCAGCATCCACGTGTCCATCCTGTGCGGTCTCCTGGGAGAGGCCCTTGCTTCCTTTGTGCAGTCCTGTAGCTCTTTTATTTTTGGTTTCAGCCCTGTAGAGATGGTGGTATTTTTGCATATTTAAGCTAAAAGTTGCTTTAGGAAATACCTGTAAGTCAGTCCCCTGATAAAAACAGCAGCTTTTACAACCTGTGGGCTTCTGTTTTGTTTGCAGTTTTGATGTTTATTTGCAGTCACTTGTGATTCTGGGATGGCAGTAATGCAGCACGCTCAAAACTCTTCAGTAACATGGTTTTGACTTGCAGGGGTCAGGATGTGTTATTGTGTTTATTATTATTATTTTTTTTGTGCCATAGGCTGAGCATCTTTCACTTTTCCCACAGCTTCAAAACCAGGTAGTGTTTTCTTGCCCTCACCAACGTCATTTGGCTTTGAACTCTGCTTGCTGCAGGGCTGAAACTGCAAGTGGAAATACCTTGTGCTTGAAGACCATGTTAGCTAGAAGATTTTCACTGCCACTGCATTTCTGAAGAAGGTGAGTGGGGAATCCTTTGAAGTTCAGCAACATGAAGGAAGAAGGCACAATTCCAGTCGTTTTCCAGTCTGTGATTGTGTCAGCTTTTTCCTTTTGAAAAGCTAGCAATAGCATTTTAAGGACACGATCTCTAATCTGTAGATGTTCTTGGTACGTAAGAATTTTCAAATTTGTTTTCTCTAATTGCTTTTGGTACTGATAAAAAATAAACTGGCAGCTGTAGGGCTGAAGTGACATTTCCAGTGAATTTTGCCTGTGAGAATGGCTAACAGCTCTATCCTCCCGCATTGCTGAGAGATAATGGGACTGTCACAGTGTTGGTATCTGCTGCCATTTGTTTTCATTGTTTAATGTGCATGGTCAGTGGAGCTCATAATTAGAAAATAAGTTCCTTTTAGGAGTATGCCTTATAAAGCAGAGCTCAAAATTAGTATTCATTATGACTGCCCCTGTGTATATGACTTAAACAAATACGAGCACCTAACCATTGTTTGCTTTTTTTCTTTGCAATCGTTGTATTATTCCCCTTGTGGCCCTTTTAAAACGTTGGCCTGGTTTTGACTTCTGTAGCTAATTGTCTACTACAATACATGGGGAAAGGAAGCTAACCACGGAGCTAATTTTGCTCTCTGAAGTGTTCAGCTTCTTAGGCTGATCTATCTTTAAAGGCTTGGTTTCTCGCTGTAATGACTAAACCACTGGGGATTATCGCATACACAGCAGTGAAAACATTACCTTGTTTATTCGTTCCGATTAACCTCCTGTGTAAAGATGGTTTTCAGAAGGCAGGTTTTCGGTGGCTGTCTTCCATCCACTGGTGTTCAGCGTGTAATGGTGCTAATTTGTGCTTTGGTCACCAGTTCTGTAGGCCGGAGCAGTTGGGCTGCTCCATGTGTACGTCTGTCAGCTTGCTGCTTTTGGGGGGGGGGGGTTGACCCTGGTGGGAGTTCTCTCAGCACACACATCCAGACGGACTGTCTTTCTTCCAGCTACTGTGCTGGCACTTGTGATGAGAACCAAAGGTGTCCTGCAGTGAAAGCGCTGGCAGAGAAGAACTTTTGGATGCCTGCAGCAGGGCTGTTTGTAGCCTGATTTCCCCTTGTTTCCATTTGATGGCATGGTACCAGGCTTGTTCTAAGCCTTTGCGAGTCGATTAATTTGTTCTTTTCTGTTCTTGAATTGGAAACTAATTGAGTACTTGTGAAGGGTGCCAGATTAAACTCTGTTTTTTGCTCGGGTTCCAGTGAAAATGCCTCTCTCCCATGTCTCCTTCTATGACTGTTAGCTAATTTTAATCTCACCTTCCCACCCAGCAGCCTGTTTTTGTGTTCTTTAGCTTTGAAAATAGATGACTGGCCAGGTACAGAGGGGGCTGACTGGAGGGCACTGGTGCTAGTGCAGGAAACCTCACCTGCCTGCTTCGTGTAGCAGGGACTCAGAACAAGGACTCTCTTTTAGACAGGCCAGAGTGACTTTCTGTGAATATATGGTGTGATTTACCCTCTCCCCATCCCTTCTTCCACTTCTCTAAATACTGTCCTGGCAGTGAGGAAGAGGTCTGAGACGGCAGGTACTTGCAGCTCTCATGCAACGTTACATCAGTGCTTTTATTTGCTATGGTACGGGTATGGAATTCTAGATAGTGGTCTGGCAAAAAAGGGGGGCGGGGGAGACAGTATTTTCCTATTTCTTATTCTAAACTTGCACCATGATCAGTCTGTCTTAATCAATGAAGTAAGCCGTTTTGGTGAGTGACAGTGATTATTTTTCACTGTCTTGAGTGAATAAAGTTCTCTCAAGATAAAAGTGATATCTGATCTTCACAGACATCACCTAACGCTTTCCTTTCTTCCAGACTACCTGCTGTTCCGTCCATGGAACAACGCTGAGGCCAGATAGGAAATCAAACGGTCAGGGAATTGCAGGACCCACGTGCTTTCTGCTGTAGCCTGGTTTGCTCCCTTGCAAGCTTCACACAGACTCTAAGATGAGGCCCTGTTCTTTGCTTTGGAAAAGTGGGGGGCTTTTGTTTGTTTTTTGTTGTTCTGAGTTGAGAAGAATAAAATAAATTGCAGGGCATGTTACTGTAGAACTGGGATACAGTCCCCTGGAAAAAGGAAACACCCCTTCCTTGGAGGGCAGTGGGGTGTTCCCTGTGCCCTCAGCTGCATCACTGGCAGTTGTTCCCTGCACCCTGTTAGGAAGGCAGGAGGGTGCTTGGGCTTTCACAGTCTGATGGGTTTACAAAGAGAAATCTTGTACCACGCTAAGTATACAACAGTTTTTCTTAGTGGTACGTGACATCCAATTTCTCTTCCTCTTCCTGTTGCTTGCATACTTTAATCTTATTGAGAGGAAGTCCAGGCTGTGTTTTTCTCATTTAATGTAAAGCAGCTTCCTTACTTACGTACTTTATTACTGTTCTTTATAAATGCTTGAGAAAATGTCTGAAGTTCCAGCTTGTCTAAAGATTAAATGAACAAACTGGAATTAAATGGGTGAGCACTGCCTTCCTACTTTCTGAAAAACACTGATGTAGCTCAGTACCTTGCCAATCCATCACTGCATGAATTCTGCCTTGTTCCGCCAAAGAAACCCACTGATTTTTATTTTTTGCACAAATGTTCCTTCAATTCCTGGTCTCATCTTCCTTTCCTTTGTTAGAAAACAACATCTTTTGTACAACTTTGTAACAGCAGGGTGTAGGGGTACCTGAGAACTATGAGAAGAGGCAGATGTTTCTTAGCATTGGCGATGTCTGTGTGGTGTTGCTGAGTTGTGGAGCTGAATTTCAGCTGCAGAAGACTCTGGAGGAGGTGTATCCCCATCGGCCAGGTTGTCCCCTACGCTGATGGCTGATTGTTTCTTTAGCAAGGCTCCTTTTGTGGAGTTTTGTTCTTTTTAACAAAACAGGAAGGCATAAGCAGCTGTGCCAGTGTGGGTTGGATGGGGTGGTTCTGGGAGCTTTGTGCAGCAGCGCTAGCTTGTGGTGGTACCTGAACCTGTGCTGGCTGTGTCTGAGATGTGCATCTCTCATGTGGAGCTGGTAAAACGGCTCTGGGCTCCAGCACTAACAGTAGCTGTCTGGTGTCGGCTGTGGTCCCTGTTCTGTAGGACTGACTACAGAGTGAGGGTGGATCTTGCACCTGTTGGGATTTAGTGAGATGGGTGCCAGGGATGTACATAGTATCTTATTTTTTTTTCTCTTCTCTTAAAGAGGTTGTGTTCCCCAGCCCTACCAGGTAAGTGGCATGGGATGGAGCACAAGTAGAACAGCTTCTGTGGCAGTGCTGAGAGGCACAGACAAACACAGCAAGCAAGCAGTGATGCCAGAACAAACCTGCTGTCTCACAGCATTTCTCTAGAATTCGTAAATGTTGCAATGCTAATGCTGTTTGTTCCCAGTTCATCTGAGCTTTGATCAGACAATGCAAGGGCTGACAGATGAAGCTGTAGGAATTTCCTTGAGCAGCGTTTCTTTTAGTGACTAACGTGGTTACAAACTAATTTATTAACTTGCTTGTAGATCTTGCTGTCGGAGTGCATCAAGTAAGGCTGCGGTTAGTACAGCTGCGTGCCATTCAGTGCTCAGTGAGCAAGTCCCAGGGAAGTGAGCAGGGCTGCTGTGGTGTAACTGGCAGGCCCATGGTCTGATGTTATGTCTGCTTTGGACAAAGGTGACTACATCAAGGACAAAGTGGCAGAATGGCTGGTTTTGTTCCAAGTATTTACTGTTAGTTTTCTGGTTATTCCCCGAGGCAGACAGGATGTTGCATGTGCACTCTGACTGCTTGTCTTTGGAGGCGACTGGGCTGATGTCAGTTCCTACAAGCTGTGTTAAATGCTTGGAGGAAGAAGGATCTGGTAGTTGATGTATGGAAAGTTGACCCTAATGAGGTAGAACTGAACTCCCAGTTTGAGCACATGTGCTCTATGCCTGACTTATCACAAATACAGTAGGCATAATAACGGAGTTGTAAGGGCAATTCATCTGAGTAGTAAGGCTAGGAAGCAGGAGCTGATGAATTCAAATAAATAAAGCATTTTGATCCAGTAGAGCCTTTGTCTTCACTGGAAATATTCATATTCTTAAATTCTTTGTTGGATTAGGGTAATATTCTCTAAATAACCTGGCTGATAGAACAAAGAAAGGGAGCTTTAGCAATAAAGTATAAGCAATCAGCAGAAATCAGATTAAAAAAATTCTTCTAAGGTTAAAATAACAGGAACCAGATGTAAAATAGCAGAAAAGTTCAGGACTTGAATTCACTTTGAATTACCATGCCATGGCTCAGAGAGAGGGAGGCAGGCAGGCAGAAAGAGCCCTGTGTTCTGCCAAATGGACAGGAATTTCAAATTCTCTTCTGCTTCTCACTTCTGAGAAACTGAATAAAAAATAACCTGTTGCTTGCGTAAGGATCTCTGGCTCATCCACTTGAAGATGCTTTCCCAAAGAAAGGGTAGTGCTCATAGGAAACCTTCTTACATACTGTAAACTTCTTAATCTGCCAGCAATTGAAGGTCTATTAACATTAAGTAGAAGAGCTTTAGAAAATAGTATATAAGAAAAACTTATTTTCCACGGAAGCCTTAAATTAAAACAATAGTATCTGAGATTATACCGCTTTTATGATGCTATAACTCATCTGCTGTTTCCTGCCTCTTTTCTGGAAGTTGGAAGCTCAGCCAAAACATGTTTGGCAGCTGAACAAAAGGGTTTGATTTGCTGACAAACATAACCCTCTCTTTTTGGGGCAAAGAAAGAATCATAAATTTCCAGTCTTTTCCCTGAAAAAAAGTCTGGAAAGGATACCTCTTTGCTATAGAAAGCTATTGCTTTCTGCCTCTTTCTGTCTTGCTCAAGTCTGATTTTTGCAGATTTTGGCACTGGCATAAATCAAAACAGGTTGGAAAGGAGGGGCATTAATTGAGCTTGTCTTGGTGGGATGCTGTGAAAGTGCCTTTGCTAGGGCTGGTTATTGGAATTTTTAAGGGCGGAAAGGATGGTAAATATTCCTTGCACCTTTTTGTGTTAAAAAGCTGTGCGGCCTGTCGTGCTGCGTGCACCCCAGTGAGCTAGTGGGCAGAAAGGTACTGAAACATAAGTGCTGTTTTTTTTTTTCAAATCAGTTTTGAAACCTCCTTTCTTGGAGATTTGAGTTCCGATTACACCAATCGTGTGTGAAATGCAGTTGTTAGCGTGTGGAAACGAGAGACAAAAGGTTTATTTTCTGTCCATGCGTGGCAGTGAGCACCGCAGTGATGTGGTGGAACAGAAGGCACTGCCTCATTGCTCACAGCCTTGTGATGATTGCTCCACGTTTCCAAGCTGAAGTAGCACAGATATTTCATCCCCCTGCTCCTGGGGTGTGGAGCGTTGGGGGAGCGTGATGTGGTGTCATCTCAGAGCAGCCTCGGCTGGCCAATTAAGAAAAATCATTAGTGGGAGGGCCAAAACTGTGAGGTGAGCTATGCCATTGAAAAGGGGAAATTGATGACATGTCAGTGAGCACGGGATGCCTTTGTGTCAGGAGTGCCAATGTCATCTGGGTGGCTGTGGAAGGAGGGCTCTCCTGGGCTGCATCTCTGCCGGTTGCACTGCAGGTCTCCCCCACAGCAGCCACCTTTCCAGATGACTGAAGAACACGCAGAACTTTGTTTTTTGGCTTCCTTGGGCTTCTGTCAGCCCAGCTGAGAAATAACAAAGCTGGGTCTTGGTGAGGGATGACTAGCTCCCAGCAAAATGACGTTGGTGCCTGTGATATGGTCAGACTGCCTTAGTGCTTGAGGGGAAGAGGAGAGCAGAGATCAGTTCCTGAGGAGAATCATGTGCTCCATCCAGTCCTGGAGATGACACCAGAGATTTGAATCCTGGGCTGAAGGGAAAGGAAGAATGTCTTTCTGAACCCTGTCAGCTGAGAGGGCACGGTTGTGGAGAGACTCCTTGCCTGGAATTGACTTTGTCCCATCCCTTCAGCTGCACAGCTACGGGCACACGGCCTTTCCCATCATGTGTGTGTGTATCTTCATGTTGCGTTTTCCAAGGGAGCCACTTCAGAGTGGATGGTCATGCCCTCAGAACTAGGACGTAACCCACAGGGTCTGTGGCAGTATTTTGCAGAGGTTTGGGATTTTGAAAATACCTTGCAAGAAGAGTGTTTGTATTATTGATGTAGGATATAACTGGTCTGTGTGTTGAGCATTGCTGGGATTAAACTGGCTCTGTTAGAGAGGACAGCATGACAAAGCAAGTCAGGCAGCCTCAAGTGGGTGCATACAGAAGAATTTTAACTTGGGGCGCAGGTTTCCTCAGGGAATTTCTGTTCTGTTTGGTGGTAATGTTCTCCAGTTACCTTGATCTCACTCATACCGTGCGCTCCACAGAATCCAAGAAGAATCTCTTCCCATGAATATTTACATGTCCACCCTTTTCATCATCTTGCTTCTGCTAGCTGACTCCTGCAATACTTGAGAAAAATCCTCAGCCAAGACTTGGAGGTGCTTGTTCTAGTGAAGGCTGCTGTGACAAGAGCTTGCAGCGTGCCGTGCGCCATGGGCTTGTTTGCTCGTCCGCGTGGACTGGATGGTTATTCATGCTGGACCCCTACGGCTTAAAACATCTGCTCCCCACCAGAACTTGTTCAGTTTCTTTCCACCGAACAGCTCGGGGGCAGCACTCTGGACCTCCAGGATCTCTAGCGTCCTGTGCTGACAGTGCTGGTAGCGTTCACAGCATCGCAGTCCACCAGCACTGTGGAGGTGGCAGATGTGCTTTTGTGGATGCTTTTTTTCTTTTTGGTATGAAATTAAATCAAATCTCTAAATTTTAATTGCTAATTTCTTTTAGAACAGTTTGCCTCTGACCTACATCGGGGACTCAGATGTGACTTTCTGATTCTTAGACTTTTTATTGTTTAAAATCTGAAACAGTACTAAGACTACAGGGATGCTGTTGTCTGGTTCTTCTACCTTTTTTTTTTTCTACCTTTTTTTTTTTCCTTTTGCTTTTCTGTTGGTAGTTTCCTCATGGAGGAGGAGGTTACATCAACAGGCATAGATTGAAGAACTTTTTTATCAGTAGTTGTTTGTATGTCTGCTGGGGAACTATAGAAGAGCTCTTTTTGAACAGAACTGATTATTTTTTTCTTGTTCCTTCTCTGTAGAAATCTTTTCCCTATTTTTTTTTCTTGTTCTCAATACAGGAAAAAAATCTGGTCTGTGAACAAAGGATTTTAGCATTGAAGTCTGTAGATTTTGATGACTTGTCAAATAAACAAAAACAAACCACCAAAGAAAACACACTAAAAAACCTTTTAACCTCAACTACCTCCTCTGGAAACCATTATTTTCCTATGAAAATGTTCTGTGTTGAAAAACTCCCTGTTCCAGTGTTACTGGAAGGAACTGTGTATCTGGTTTTGCTCATTTCTAAGGGGAAAGTGTCTTCTGTCCTTGAAGTACACAAGGTTCTTCTTTGCAGAAGAGACAGTTTTAATGGAAGGGAGAAGACTATATTGGCCCTAGTCTCTGAAACGAACTTTTAGTGCACATGAAGTGCCTGAGCACCTTTCATTCAAGGCACTCGCTTTCAGCTTTTAAAAGAAACTGCTTGTACCTGTTTAAAACCCATCCCTTCCCAAAACACTTCACACTGCAGTGCATATGATTCTCCCTCGGGGAAGAGCGAGAGAATAAACCGCACATCAGATATTAGCTGCAGCACTTAGCACGCTGCTGGGAGGCACTTGGATACGACAGCGATCCAGGCAGTGGCAGGAGCGATGCAGCACAGAAGAGAAAGTGTCTGTGCCAGCAGATTACGTGTTTGATGTTCTGTGCGGTATTTCTCTAGAGCACAGCTATGTTTAAGCACCTAGGCCAAGAGTATTTTTGCTTCACAGCCCCCCGCTACTCTGTAAGTGCTGCTGTAGCACCTCGTGCCTCTAGCGAGTGCAGGAAGGTGAGGAGGGAGGGAGGAGGCAGCTCTTTTTCAGACTGAGGCAAGCTGTCTCTGCCAGGAAAGCTTACCTCAGCATGGCTTAGGTGGGCTGGCAAGCTCCTGCCTTGCTGATCAAAGAAAGTATGAATCCAAGAACTAAAACTATTTGGTGCTTTATCGTCGTGGACAGGATTTCTCCAAAACTTTAGTTGGGGTTTAGGAGCCTGCTTGCCAATGACTTTCTTTGGGGCAGTGAGTGTTGATTCTCTGAGGCTATTTGGAAAACGTCAGACCTGTTACAGCATCTCTGCAAAGATGCTGGCAGCGCTGTGCGAGCAATTCATGAGACCCTTGGAGGCAGGAGAGAGAAATGGTTTGCTTACGTATCTACCATGTACCTGTGGAAAAAAAGGTTGTCTCTACAGTGCCTACGGATTGACCACACTTGGGGCTTGCAGCGGTGGAAAGTGCTGCCAGCTGAATAAAGTATGTTGGTACTGCAAGGGGTGCTGGTGTCAGAGTACCTGCCTTGTATGCCAGGTCCTTGAGCACTGTTGTAATGTAAACTTCACGTGCGTAGTCTGCAGCTAACTGCAGTTCTCTAGTTGTTTTTTTTTTTTTTTTTTTTTTTTTTTTTTTTTTTTTTTT